>NC_042997.1:131861017-132053517 GCF_006345805.1 Octopus sinensis | reverse complement strand
TGAATTTGAATGACAGAAGTTGACTGTTATTACCGTAAAGTGGGCTATGATTGGTTGAGGAAGGTCATGCGGTGTCGTAGTTTGATGTTGGTTTATGGGTAACAGTTAATTGGAAAATACCACTCGGTGAACAGCAAATTGACCATATAGAGAACAGGAAATAGACCACATGGCGATTAGAAGACAATCAGGTTGTTGTTGGCGGGGGGAGTAGGAAGCAGCGGCATGTGCAAGTATATAGTATATATATATATATATATATATATATATTGGCTGTGTGGTAAGTAGCTTGCTTACCAACCACATAGTTCTGGGGTCAGTCCCACAGCGTGGCACATTGGGCAAGTGTCTTCTACTATAGTCTCAGGCCAACCAATGCCTTGTGACTGGATTTGGTAGATGGAAACTGAAAGAAGCCTGTTGTAGATATATATATATATACACACATATATATATGTATGTATATGTTTGTATGTCTGTTCCCCTCCCCCATCGCTTGACAACCAATGTTGCTCTGTTTATGTCCCCATAACTTAGCAGTTCAGCAAAATAGATCAATAGAATAAGTCTTTGGGTCGATTTCTTTGATTAAAGGCAGTGTTCCAGCATGGCCGCAGCCAAATGACTGAAACAAATAAAAAAATAAAAGAAAAAAACTATATATATATACATATATATTATATGTAAGTATGTATGTTTGTATGTATGCATGCATGTATGTATATATATATATATATATATGTATATATGTATGTACGTATGTATGTAACTACCTATGTCTCTCTCTCTCTCTCTACATATATATGTTTGTGTGTGTGTATATATATATCTCTCTCTATATAAACGGCAGTTTGTCTGTGCGTTTTCTGTGTGTCTGTTTTCTCGTACCCTCACCCTGACCACGGCTTTCAACCGATTCTGATGAAACTTGACACACACATAGCCCAATGTCATAATTCAAAACTAACGCAGCGAAAATTTTGAAAAGTTCCCCCAGTTCTGAAAAAAATCGATAAATTCGACATGGGGTCGAGAATCAGAAACCCAAACCACAGACCGTCTAGGGGACGCAACTCCACCTTTTTTAACTCTCAAAAAAAATTTACCATCATTTTTTTTCTATTTTTTGGCTATAACTCTCTAAAAATGCTTTATAGTTATTTCCCTTACAAACCTGAGCAACGCCGGGCGATACTGCTAGTCTTTATATATAAAAGTGAAGTTGTGTGTCTGTCTCCTACGATTTAGATTCCTAACTACTCCCACATTTTGCGGTGCAATTTAACCAAAAGCGGGTATCTTATAGTCGTGATTCATATCGAGCCCTTCTGGGTATTAGCACGCATCTACAATGAGTCTACGATTTAAAAAAAAAATTACCATCATTTTTTCCCATTTTTAATGCATTTTTTGCTATTATATAAGAGAAGTAACTCTCTAAATATGCTTATATAGTTATTTCCCTTACAAACCCGAGCAATGCCGGGCGATACTGCTAGTATATACATATATACATATATATATATATATATATATATATAGAGAGAGAGAGAGAGAGAGGAGAGAGAGAGAGAGGAGAGAGAGAGAGAGAGAGAGAGAGAGAGAGAGTGAGGGAGAGAGGGAGAGAAAGAAAGAAAGAGAGGTAGATGGAGAGACAGACAGACAGAGAACAATCAGTGTATCATAATCTTAGCATATATATTGCTTAAAGCCTGATAAACTGAATATTAGTCTCAAGAAAGCATCTCTTATACGCGTACAGTGTTAAAAGCGCAGAAATATATCAGTAGTTGCGAAAAATCGTCCAGCAACGCTGGAACCACTGCTAAATACGTACTTCTGTCTCTTTGCGCTTTCTTAGTAACAAGCATCTTTTAGTAATTGCATGCTAAGACAAAACCAGCCTATACTGATATAGTAAACAGTGGTTGAAAAATCTGTTTGTAGCGGTAACCGATTTTGGAGCAGAAGGCACACACACACACACACACACACACACACACACACACACACACACACACAGTACTTAACCGGTACTTATTTTATCGACCCCAAATGGATAAAAGGTAAAGTCGATCTCGGCGGAATTAGGAAATATTAAAATATATTGAAATAGAATTAAAAATATGGAGTTATCCCCCTTTACATAACATGTCTATAGACTGCCTAAAGGTCATACTATAACAAATACACAGCCTTATTTAATTTTTCATTTGGTAATTATGAGCATTCATATACCTTTTAAGATTCCTGAAATGGTAAAACTATTGAAAACCAATATGCTGTGTTGAATAAAGCGTTTCTTCAGCAACCAAACCATCCCATTACCAAGTAGGTCTTATTCAAAATAAGCTGTACCAAATCACTAACACTAAATTTAGTGGTGCTAAACCGTTCCTTAGTAACCCACTTTCTCAGCTGACAGACTTTTAGATTCAAAAAGATCCATTTTCATCGGAACATGCTTTGAGAAGACTAAATATACCACTGTACAAGAAATATTGGCAGAATTCCAAACACTAACTCATTACCTCGGAATTGAACCTGAATTGCTGTGCTGGGATGTGAATGCAAATGTAAACACCGAAACAAGATTTTGTTGGTGAGTGATGACGTCAGCAAACAGTCAACCATTCAGATCTCTGCTAAACACATTAAGAGCTTGTTTTTATCAGTTGCTGGGTGACCAGCGAAAACATAACAGGCCCGGCAGATGATTAGCTAGTTAGAATCCCATATTGGAATGTTACAAACAATTTTGTCTTTGGCACCAGTTCTTTGACAGATGATTAGGTGCATATAGATGGTTTGCCTGGTAATTGACCAATGGTCATTACACAACTAAAGTCAACTTGCTGCAGAAACTTATGCTACTCAGTTGAAATGCTTTTTTATTTTAAGCTTGCTTAATTAGGGATAACTGTGAGCTAAACAAAAACAAGAACAAGAACAACAGCAACAACAACAAGAAGCTTTCATAGTGCTCACATATATGATATGCAAAAATATTTCTGTTTTCATGAATATGGCAGGCATGAATAATTATGCTTTGTTGAGGAGGTCTAATAAGACAAAAACATATCCAAAGTTGTCACCCTTGTTTGCAAAGGACCAGATTATCCTGCCCCTCTACACTTAATCTATTTCTAATTTTAATTAGTTTGGACTTTGATGCATTAATTTCTTAACAATTTTTTTATATTGAGTCATCTGGTTACCATTCCCAAAATGTTTAGGTATACTAACTGGAATGATGATAATTCACTAATGCTGGAATGGATTCAATGAGCCATCACAGTTAGAGCCAGTTGTACTTGAGGGTACTGCACACTTAGATTAAAGGAATTCATCTTGCATGCATATCATATTTTAAATTGACTTCTATGACTGGATACCCTTCTTAATACCAATCACATTACAAAGAGTATTTGGTGTTTTTCATGGTGCCTCTTCCAGAGACTCAACAAGACTAAAGTACACTCACAATTTCATACTTTACAAAGTGTACAAAGTACATTTTTCATGGCACAATCACAAGAGATGTAGCTATGTCACTATGTCTCTGACATGATTAAAGGGACCTCATAATCTTACATCTCTGCTTGCTTCCCACTGTTTTACAGAGTGAGAAGCATGAGTGATAGTGATATGAATGACAGTGATTAAAGGGGATGTCAGAATGGCAAAGAAGTGTTAAGGGTACCCTGTATTCTGAAAAAGAAAACATATATATATATATATAAATATATATATATATCATCATTATCATTGTCGCTTAACATCCACTTTCCATGCTGATATGGGTTGGACGGTTTGACTGAGGGCTGGTGAGCCAGAAGGCTGCACCAGGCTTTAATCTGATCTGGCAAAGTTTCTACAGCTGGATGCCCTTCCTAACATCAACCACTCCGAGAGTGTAGTGGGTGATTTAATGTGCTACTGGCATGAGGGCCAGTCAGGCGGTACTGGCATCGATCATGCTCAAATGGTGCTTTTAATGTGCCACCTGCACTGGAGCCAGTCAGGAGATGCTGGCAACGACCACGTTCAAATGGTGCTTTTTACATTCCACTGGCACAGGAGCCAATCAGGCAGCTCTAGCAATGACCACGCTTGAATGGTGCTTTTAACATTCAACTGGCATGGGTGCTAGTCAGACGGTACTGACAACAATTTCACTTACCTCAACAGGACTTCACAAGCAGAGATTATTGCCCAATGTTTGAAGGGTACTCTTAAATGAACTGGTTATGCAGCACTGGCATAGGCCATGTTTACAGTCTCACTTGGCTTGCTTGGTCTCAAGCACAGCATATCTCCAAAGGTCTCAGTCAATTGTCATTGCCTCAGAGGGGCCCAATGTTCAAAGGCCATGCTTCACTACTTCGTCCCAGGTCTTCCTGGGTCTACCTTGTCCACAGGTTCCCTCAACTGCTAGGGTGTAACACTTTTTCACACATCTGTCCTCATCCATTCACAACACATGACCGTACCAGCACAGTTGTCTCTCTTGCACACCACATCTGATGTTTCTTATGTCCATCTATATTCACAGGGCACTTACACTCTGTTGTGTATGCACACTGACATTACACATCCAGTGTAGCATACTGGCTTCATTCCTTGCCAGCTTACGCATGTCCTCAGTAGTCACAGCTCATGTTTCACTGCAATGTAGCATGGCTGTTCACACACAGGCATCATACAGTCTACCTTTTACTCTGAGTGAGAGGCCCTTTGTCACCAGCAGAGGTAAGAGCTCTCTAAACTTTGTCCAGGCTATTCTTATTCTAGCAGCCACACTTTTAGAGCATCCACTGACTTAGTCGTCTAGGTAATGGAAGCTATCAACTACTTGTAGATTTTCTCCCTGGAATGTGATGGAAGCTGTTCTCTGCACATTTTCAGTGTTTATTGCTCCTGAGAATTTGCCCCACACAAAAACTATCTTCCTAGTTAGCCTTCCTTTGATATTACTGCACCTCTTATGTGTCCATGGCTTACACTGGGTACATCTAATAGAGTTTCTACCTATGCCTTTTCTACAGATTGAGCAAGGCCGTCTACCTGAAGGGAGTTGTAGTTTGTCAGCCCTACTATTTATTAAGAATTTGGTTTTTGCTCGGTTGACTCTTGGCCCTTCGATTCTAGACCTTGCTTCCACACCTGAAACTTCTCTGCTAGTGACTCAGCTATTAGAGCAAGGCCATCGGCATTGAGAAGCTCCCAGGGGCATCCTGTCTTGAATTCTTTTGTTATTGCCTGGAGGACTATGATGAATAAGAGGGGGCTGAGGACTGATCCTTGGTGGACCTTTACCTCTACCCGGAATGATTCACTGTACTCATTGCCAGCCTTCACCTTACTGACAGAATTCCTGTATATGGCTTGTACAGCTCTCACTAACCATTCATCTATCCCTAGTTTCCTCATTGACCACCAGATAAGGGATAGGGGGGACCCTGTCAAACGCTTTATCCATGTCAACAAAAGCTAGGTACAGAGGTTTTTCTTTGGCCAAGTATTTCTCCTGCAGCTGTCTTGCCAGAAATATAGCATCAGTGGTACTTTTCTCTGGCACAAACCCAAACTGCATCGCATCTAGACTGACTCTCTCCCTAATTAGTTGGGGTATAACCCTCTCTTTCATTACCTGATCCAACAGCTTGATACCTCTGTAATTATTTGTAGCAGTTGACTATGATGCTGCTACACCAGTCATTGGGTATGACTCCTTCGTGTGTTACCTGATTAACTATACAGGTAACTAGAATGTAGCCTACCTGCCAGATATTTTAAGCATCTCTGCTGTGATTTCTGACAGGCCGGTCGATTTCCTGTCTTCATACACTTAATTGCTTTATCTACCAAGGTACTGTCAATTCGGATAGCTGGTTCCTCTGCTGGGTCAACATTCGGCAGATTCTCTTTCTCCCATTCACAGATGCAACGAAGACAATCTAGTCATCATGGGGTGGAGTGGGCCAACTGGTCTTGAACCTTTGAAAAGTTAGGGCTTGCCTACCTACGCATATGAAGACTGGAGCCAGCTGATTCTACAGAAGAAACCACCAGAACGGTTTCAACAGAGAAGAGGGCGGTTACAGCAGGGCACTGTGGAGTGCATAGGGCAAGATGAGGCACTATAGGACGTCTTGGTCATTCACACTCATACACATCAGCAGTAGCATCATCATTATTTAACAACCATTTTCCATATATATATTCTTATGCATATACATGCATACATAAGCATCTAGGTGTGTGTGTGTGCACATACATATGTATATCCGCTCACACACACATAGCTATCAATATCATACTTAATGTATATACACCATTGACAAGCAAGTCACATAGGATATATACATACATACATACATACATATATATATATACACACACACACATATATATATATATATATGTGACCTCGTGTGTACCGTTGGCGATTTTTTTTTCCTCTGTCTTCCCTTCTCTGGATCTTTCCTTCTCCTATGTTTCTGACGAAGAGCTCCGCTCGAAACGTTAAACCCTCCTTCTTCCCTTCTTTCCTGAGCGTCCAATAATACTATATTTGTTCCTCGTCCTCGCGTTGTTGTGTTTTCTTGTTTGGATTAACTATATCATCATCATCATCATAATCATTTAGCGTCTGCTTTCCATGCTAGCATGGGTTGGACGGGTCAACTGGGGTCTGTGAAGCTGGAAGGCTTCGTCAGGCCCAGTCAGATCTGGCAGCCCTTCCTAACGCCAAATATATATATATATATATTTACTGCAACTGATTATATTTATATAATCATCATCATTATCATCACCCAGTATTTTAAATCTTTGTTTTGTTCCCATTAACAGGGGCAGGGGCAGGTCTACCTCGAACCCATACCAACCAAGGTAGGCAGGTGCAGCCCACCCCAACCTTTGGGCTGGCTAGTGCCCATTCCCCTTTTCTATAATGAGGGTTTTTTGGAGCTGTATTTTCTACGGGGAGCATGCTCTTACTTATCCCCAACCTCAGTTTCTAGACATTAGTGGCCACAAGACCAAGGCTTCTATCACGATTTTTAAGTAATGTGGTGAAAATCTAGGTCAGAAAAGCAGGGACACTATTCCCTGAGACTTCTTTCAGAACTCCACTACCTATACATACATATACATACACACACACACACACCACACACACACACACACATACATACATATATATATATATATATATATTATATATTATATATATATATATATATATATATATATATATAATATATATATATATATATATAAGGGCTTAGTAAAATAAATTACTTTGCCACATACTGAAAATAAAATAAATTACTTTGCCACATACTGAATATATATATATATATATATATATATATATATATATATATATATTATATATATATATGGATACATATATGTATGTATGTATGTATGTATGTATGTATGTATGTATCCATGTATGTATGCATGTATGTGTGTCTATGTTTGTGTGTGTGTGTTCAAATTTGCAAATTTTATTTTTACTCCTTATATAAGACGTGTGGGTGGCGATTCCATTGCATTCAGCTGAGAGCCTCTTATCTTTAACTGGTTAAAAATCACAAGCTACTCGTTTCTCAGCAACACTGTCTCTCATTTTCACGCTCTCTTCCCCTCACTCTTTCATTTGCTTCTCTCTTTTTCTCTCTCTCTCTCACATACATTACACTTTCTCTCTTCCTCTCACTATATTACTATCTATCCACCAGTGTCTCTCACTCTCTCTCTCCTCATAGTAAAGTCGGTGTGTTTGTATAATATGGCTGCCGACCAAAACATCTTGTTGTACGGAAATCTTGATGTTGATGGCAGGCCTAGTGTTGTCCTTCTCACTTCATTCCATCTCAGTTGGGATTCCACTTCAAAAGCTGGCACTCCGGAGAGTCCAAATGTGGAAGTCATATCATGTAAGCCCCCTTTTTTTGTCCATCATTCATAACTACATTCATACACATATACATATCTATATTGTTAAAATTAAATGTCTTTTTGTAGTTTGTAGATAAGTATTTTAATCTTCAGTGAAAACATTAACTGTGGTTCGATAGAAAAAAAAAAGCAGAAAGAAAAAAAACCTTTACAAATATCTGAAAAAATATTTCTTTTAATACTCTCTGGTTTTGCTTTGACATTGTAATCTTTCCAGATCGATAGTCAGTACCAGTAATATACTGAGGGAATGATTGAATTAAGTGCAACTTCTCTACTTAAACAAAATATTGTCTTCTTTCTTTTTTTACCCCTAAAAAACCAATATTGGTTTAACCACAGTTTAACCATTTTCTTTTTCTTTTATGATAAAGGTCTCCGTTTTCGCGTTAATCTTTCTTTTAAGATTGGATATTCCAAAATATTACGAAATGTTTTTGTTAAATATATTTACCGATTCCTTCTGGTTTCAGTATATATTTTTGTATACTTATGTATGCGTTAGATTTAGCGTATATTTATACATACGTGTATTTTATACACACTCATTTCTGGTTAGTATCTATTTTTAGATATGTATGTATATACACTCTCCTGTATACTATATATTTACATATATGTATATATACACTCTCTTATTGCCTTCAGCATACATTTATATATATATATATATATATATATATATATATATATATATATATATATATATATATATGTGTGTGTGTGTGTGTGTGTGTGTGTGGCTATGCACTCTTGCTAGTTTTAGCATATATTTATGTATACGTATGCATATACAGTCTTTTTCTGGTATTGTCATTTACCTTATTGTTCAGCTCCGAATCAGCTCTGATTGATATCACCCTATGATCAGAGGCGTTTCAGCCATGACCATACCATCATATCTTGTATATAGGACTGCATTAAGACGGTGGTGTAGACTGAGGGAAATTTGACTGCATTTTCTAGGAGACCGAACGACTTACACAGAGCCTTCTCCATTGTTTCAGTCAGAATATTTTCATATAAGTAGACAGAATTAGTTTGACATGACTGCATGAATTTCGTGTGTTTATATATATATGTGTGTGTGTGTGTGTATATATATATATATATATATATTTTTTTTTTTGCTTTATTTTTGTTGTGACTCGTGATTATTTGTTATGGTTGGCAGACAATGAAATTTGGATCACCAACATAAAATAGGCGGAACTTCATTAGTTCTTCATGGAAGCACATATTTTTGAACACATATTACATAAATTTATTTACAAACACGTACACACGTATTATATAATAAATCTGTGTGTATGTTGGTTTTGTGTGTGTGTGTGTGTGTGTATGTATGTATATATATCATATATATCATAGTCATAATTTGACATCTGCTTTCATGCTGGGCCAGTTCTTATTAGGAGCTTTCTGTTCCTCTAAACGTCTTGGGGTACCGTGTCTTACCCACACGTATTATTTTTGGCATGGTTTCAGTAGCTGAGTGCCCCTTCTCAATACCAACCACTTTACTTACTGTTTTGAGTACATTTTATCATGGTCCCAAGCACTAGAGAGGTGGCCTTGTAAGCGGCAAGAGAAAATAGGTGCATTGGAGATTGATAGCTCTAATGCAGCACCTCATTACTAACCCAAGCATCGTGATGAGGAAGATTAGAGATAGAAAAATATGGACAGTTGTGGTGTAGGAATGAGCACGGGTAAAATTCATGCTTTCCCCTATTTCAGGCATGGCTATGTGATTAAAAAGCTTGTTTTCCAGCCATGTGGTCTTGGTTTCAGCCCCACTGAATGGTATCATGCACAAGTGTACTTTACTTGTCCCAGATTGACTAAAGCTTTGGGAGTAGACTTGATATATGGAAACTGAAGACAACCCATCGTGTAAATATATATACATATATATATCTATGCATATATAAAATATGTATTTATGCATATACAGAGCAAAATTTGACAGTTTATGTAAAAGGAAAACACAATATTGCATCCAGAAATAAAAGTATTTTTAAAAAATCAAAAAATATAGGTGCAGGAGTGGCTGTGTGGTAAGTAGCTTACTTACCAACCACATGGTTCCGGGTTCATTCCCACTGCGTGGCACCTTGGGCAAGTATCTTCTACTATAGCCTGAGGCCGACCAAAGCCTTGTGAGTGGATTTGATAGATGGAAATTGAAGGAAGCCTGTTGTATATATATATATATATATATATGTATGTGTGTATATGTTTGTGTGTCTGTCCCCCAACATCGCTTGACTACCGATGGTGGTGTGTTTAGCAGTTCAGCAAAACACACCAATAGAATAAGTACTAGGCTTACAAAGAATAAGTCCTGGGGTCGATTTGCTCGACCATAGGCAGTGCTCCAGCATGGCTGCAGTCAAATGACTGAAACAAATAAAAGAGTAAGAGTAAAGAGTATCAACTAGATTGTAGCTGGGAGATAACGGTTTACTCTCAGTAGCCACCCTCAGTTTCACCATGGCCTTAAGACTATTCCTCACCACGTCCCTGAGATCTTTGGACACCTCCTTTGCACTTGGCCACCAGCTTGGCCTTGGTGTTGCAGGCAGAGTGGTTAGTGTCTTTGTCAACCACGATTACAGTTGGGGGAATTAGGAGGTCATGAATTGGGGCTGGTGGAGTCATAGAAATTCTCCAGCAAGCACTTCTGACTCCTTCTGGAGGTATGGCAAGGAGCTGAATCTTGCTGCCACACAAGTAGCCTTCCAGCAGCAACCATCTCCTGCTAGAGATTGAACAGTCAGCAGCATCTTCACATAACCATCTGAATTGAGCCTAAGGACCTGTTCAAAATTTGTCACGCCATGATTTCATCCTTACTGGAGACTCCCAAAGACTATCACTGTTGTGGGGCACTTCCTAATATGTGGAGTATAACATGGGCTGTAGGCAAGCTACCTGTTATTCTGGGTGTTGTGCAACTGGTCCTGGCTGAAGTTCTTTACATCTAAGAAGAACCAGATTATCCCTAGTTCGACAGGATACCTCAGCTTGTTCAAGAGTTTCTTTACCTTCATCAAGTGGTTCTCCTTGGCTTAGGCTGTCAAAATTTGTCCTTTGTGCCTCTTGTGCAAGTGATAGTGAAGGTCCTCATTTAGTGCCAGCTTCCTGGTGGCAACTCCGACACCCATCTTTCTCATCAAAGCCTGGATTCCCTTACTCAGGTCTTCTATCACCTTGTTGTGCAGTTGTTGGATGAATTCAGGCACGTGGACACAGTCAGAATGCCTTCTGTGTCCCTTCTTGCTGGACATGGCTTCCTAATCTCTGTTGTAGTTGTCAATCTCATGTCTTACAGCCTTTATGGTATTCACAGAGCATTGAGCAGCTGTCATACCCAGTGCAAATCATCACAACACAGCCAACTTTTTTCCAATAGTCAGATGGCTTCTAGTCCTCTATGTCAACTAAGTTTTTCTCAACTTCTACCTTAATCTTTGTGCTCTCCAATGCTACTGACTGTTCACCACTATATCAAATTGTTACTGATAAAGGAGACATAAAAATTTCAAGACATTTAGCCTTTATATATATATATATATATATATATATAAATAGATGAGTGTATTTTTACCTTGTTAACAATTAACATGGAAAAATAAATAAATAGTTACCAGGGCAGCAAAAATCTCACAAGTAAAGGTGTTGTAACTCCTTGTTTATAAAGGTATACACATCCATCATTTTTTGCTAAAATGTCGTATTGACGAGTTTCGTTTTTTTCACTTTTCCGAAGAGAAGATTGCATTGTTTATACCATTTATTCTTTTGAATAGTATCAGTGGAATTTTCGAAACATGTGTCGAAAGTAAAATTACTTGTTTACACCTGCGTTAACTCCATTTTTTATTCATATATATATATATATGTAGGTATAGGAATCCTTGTTTTGACATCATGTGATGGTTGTAAACAATCAAATGTTCATTCCAAATCATCTGTAGCATGGTACAGTGACTAGGAAAGGGAGCAATAGAGATGAGTGAGTACTGAATAGGCAATAGGGGCTGCATGGGAACACTTTGTAATACAAGATGGGAAAAATACCCAGATATAGGCATAATTTATATATGCTCCCCTATGTTTTTCCACGCTTGCTTGAGTAGTCAGATCTTCTTCAGCATCACCTGTTGCCAATTATCATGGTCTTTTGTTATCTCTTTTATGAAATGCGACATCTTGAGGTCAATCTTCACTTTGTCCCATGTTTTCCTCAGTCTCCCTCTTCCACAGGTTCCATTCATATTATTCTACAGGGTGTGGCAGAAATACCTTCCACATTTGAAAGGTTGACAAAAGGAAAAAGAAACAGCATTTATGAAAAATTAATTTTACTGTTGTTTAAACAAAGGGTTACAGATTTTGTTCATTAGCAAAATGAAAACATCATTGGCACTTGCATAAGTTCATTAGCAACACATAGGTGAAAGTTTAAAATGTGGGAGGTATTTCTGTCACACCCTGTACATAACTGACATCCTCCATATGCTTCATATACCTATACCAGCACAGACTTCTTTCTTGCACTCTGTTATGGCCCGTAGAGCTATGAAAAGTAAAAGGGGGCTTAGCTCTGGTGGGTCCCCCACCTACATACTCAATTTGTTGTACCTATTGACATGTGTATGTTCGTATATGTGTATATATAAATCTATTGGTGGTTACAGAAGTAACCACAGTTGAATAGAAAGTACACACATGTATGTATGTATGTGTATACCTATGTATGTATACAGTTGTATATGCATGTGGAAGGAAGAGGATCTCCCTTATTATACCCAGTGGAGGGACCAGCTATTGTGATAGACAGATGTAACAGACAAAAGTGGCCATTAAGGATGTGAAGTTGGGGAAAGCAGGTGGTCCATCTAGTGTAGTCATTGAGATGTTGATTATATGTAAAATGTCTGGTGAATAGGGTTCAAATTAGTCACCTGCATGGTCAGTTGAGTAATACTGAGAAGCTAGTAACTGGCATTTCATTATCATCGTCAACTGCTGAAAGGGTAAAGGAGACACTCTAAAAAGGAGCTACAACAGAGGTATCAGACCAGTAGAGCATGTTATGAAAGTAACAGTCTTAGCATGATTGATTAAGGAAAGAATTTGCTCTGATGAGATGCAGTTGGGATTTGTTCCTTGTCTGAATTCTACTGAGGTTAACTTTATAAAAGACAGCTGCAAGAGAAGTTCTTAGCTAAGAGTAGGCCTCTCTACCTAGCATTTATTGATCCAAAGTATAGTAAAAGTTGGTGAGAATGGTACAACCATATATAGATATGCAGTCAACAAATGAGATTTGTCATTGAGTTCAGAGAAGAATTTAGAGTGCAAATAGGTTTGTCAAGGTTAATTATAGTTCTCCAGGCGATAATAGTAAAATATCAGGTAAATTAGGTCTTAGGAACTTCTACTTGATGATGACCTGATCTTTAGGCTGTGGAGGAATTAGAGAAGAAAAACTAGACATGGGAGCAAAAGTGAGGATCAAAAGCCTCAGTAAACGTAGTAAAAAATAAAATTTTATTTAGTAGGAAAGAAGACATGGCGCTGTTATCATCAGGGAAATGGGGCCTGCTCAATATGCAGAAAAATAGTTGGTAAAAATTCAATACAATTTCTCAATATTTTCTGTGGGTGCACATGAAGTGAAGTGGAATCAAAGGCAGGCTGACTGTGAATAAAGATTTTGCCTGTGGTAAATGTATAGTAGTTGACCCTGAGAGCACCAATAAAATAAACACTTTGCACTATTTAGAAGACTGTTTAAAATAGTTGATAATTTCTTTTATTTAGCTAACCTAAGTGGTGAAGGAGGGTACTCTGAAGCCATTGTCAGCCAAAGTTAGAATTAACTGGAGAAATTCAGGGAGATGTATTATCTTTGCTGGCAACAAGGAGATTCCTTCTTTGAGCAAAAGGTAGCTTGTATGATGCTTGTGTGTGGAGGCGCATGGCTTAGTGGTTAGGGTGTCAGCATCATGATCGTAAGATTGGGGTTTCGATTCCTGGACCGGGCGACACGTTGTGGTCTTGAGCAAAACACTTCATTTCACGTTGCCCCAGTCCACTCAGCTGGCAAAAATGAGTAACGCTGCGATGGACTGGCGTCCCGTCCAGCTAGGGAACACATTCACCATTGAAACCGGGCCCATGAGCCTGGCTAGTCTTTAAAAAGGGCGCAAAAAATAAAATGATGCTGCATAGTAGTGAGGATGTGGGTACTGAGTGCAGAGGTTGTGTACAAGAGGAAAGGAATACTGGATGCAAAATATTAGTGTGTATTAATAACAAGGCACAGACAAACTGACAGAAAAATTGGATGTAAATGTAATCAGTTGTGTAGACGACTAAGTTGGTGTGGATCCGTAATGTGTATGGATGAAGACAGATGGGTGAAGAAGTGCCTGGCGGTTCATGTGCAATGAATCAGTGGCAGACCAGAAGTGGTGAAGGCTCGCCTGAAGGATACTAAATCTCACAAAGGACCTGACAAAAGAATGCAACAATTAGTGGGACGTTTGGAGAGGGCCCCGTCTAACCCATATAGGCAGGGGAAACAGACGTTAGATTGATGTGCGTAGGTGTATGCATATGCGTGCGCAAATATATATGTATGTGTGCGTGTGTGTGTGAATATAAATATATATATGTATATATAGAATACTCATACATTCATTCACACAGACATATGATATGATATATATATATATATATATATATATATAGGGAGAATTCACAAAAAAAAAAAAAAAGACGAAGACAGGTGGTGTAGAAAACAAACAGATGAAAAGGAGAGAAAATAAAGAATGTAAAGTGGCTAGCGATCTATCATGTGTATGTGTGTATATATATATATATATATATTCCCACTGCGTGGCATCTTGGGCAAGTGTCTTCTGCTATAGCCCCGGGCCGACCAATGCCTTGTGAGTGGATTTGGTAGACGGAAACTGAAAGAAGCCTGTCGTATATATGTATATATATGTATGTGTGTGTGTGTCTCTGTGTTTATCCCCCTAGCATTGCTTGACAACCGATGCTGGTGTGTTTACGTCTCCGTCACTTAGCGGTTCGGCAAAAGAGACCGATAGAACAAGTACTAGGCTTACAAAGAATAAGTCCCGGGATCGATTTGCTCGACTAAAGGCGGTGCTCCAGCATGGCCGCAGTCAAATGACTGCAACAAGTAAAAGAGTATATATATATATATATATATATATATATACACACACACACACACATGCATGTATATAAAATAGGTGTACGTGTGTAATTTAAAAAAAAAAAGCATGCATCATAATAATGTTCCAATTTTGGCAAAAACATCATCTGGTGTACAAACATGTTTGTTGCATAATATTTATGTTTACATCTTACTGTCCGTTATCGATTTACTTTAAATTCAATACCTTCCTATATATACATACGCCCGTCCCTTTCAATAAACATTTCTTCATTGTATTTCATATTACAATGCGCAATGGTCAATATAATCTTCCATCGTTATATAATATATATTTCATATACATATTCACTTCTTAGGTCAAAATGTAAGGACGTTATTGTAAATTAACCAGTCCCTCAATTACTATATATTGTTATTATCACTCGTGGCATCGTCGAAGACATGACTGTGTCTTTGAAATAGCATCTACTATATTTCTGGGGAGGAATTTTGTTAATTTTTTTCGTAGCCCAAACCTTCCTTTAACTACTGTTAAGGCACACGCGCGGATTTGCCTAAATATGTAAACAGCAGTGTGTATATATATATATATTATATATATATATATATAATGATAAGATCGTTATTTAAATATAATTTGGTTTTAGAGTTAAGTTTTGGCTGCTATTTCCAGCGTGGTGGTATCTCTTAGATACCCTAAATTATATATATATACACACCTACATGACGTTCCTATGGAATAGAGTCGGAAATTATCTTGTGTGCCATTAACTAGAATTTCTTCGGTATGTTTTAAGCATCGCCGATTACGATTCTGAAATAAATAAATGAATAAATAAATAAACTAGGCTGGGGGTAATATTTGCTTTGACTTTTTTTCCCATTTTTTTTTTGTTTGCTTTTCAGATGTTTTAAAATAGTTATGCATATTTTTGAAGAAGAAGAATAATCTCAATTTTTTCAAGATAGAAATTAAATGAAAAAAAAAAAAAACAAAACATTTTCAAATGAATGTTAAAACTAAAAAATTACGTAAGAGGTGGGTAACAACATCCCGCCTTCCAGTTTTATCATTATTATGTCTTTTTTTCTCATTTTTGCCAATTCCTAAATTTACGATGCTTCAAACATACATAGGCATCTGAAGAAATTACGACTTTTTTGGCGCAGTGTTTTTGTTTTCGTAATTGTAAACATACTGGTCTCCGACCTTAGATGTAACCAAATAATGATTGTCTATCTAAAGCCTCATTATTATTGGCAAAGAAAATATTGTTGTGTTGTTAGTCAAGATCTTTATTGATATTGAAAAGGCAAGTTCTATCCATATAGGCAGTTGTTTCTTTTAGAAATATGGCCTATACACGTCTGTGTCATTTGTTGTTGTTGCTTTTATTTAACCCCAGGTTAGTACTGGTCGATTAGTCGTGTTATCAAAAAACGTCCCAACTGTAAGGATTTAGATTAGCCAGTGTATTCTTTGCATGTCCTGCTTATCACATATGAGGTACTACTTAAGAAGAGTGGTCCCGGTGCGCGCACTCGCGCAAGCTAGTCTTGACTAGTCGATCCTTACTTTGTGTTTTTGTGTTTTATTTACTTTGTTTTAAAAAAATTATTTACTTCGTGTAAAAAAATGATTTATTTTGTGTTTTATTTACTTTGCTAGGTAGTCGTTGTAGGATCGACTAGTCACGACTAGCTAGCGCGGATACGCGAGTGCGCGCACTGGGACCGCCCTTCTTAAGTATGATACACTGGACATATATCTCTGGTTAATGTGCTAGTGTATCCTGTTATCCTTCTTTCTATACATTCCTCTGGTGTCCCTTAATCGTATACGATGCATATTCCTTTTTCTTTTCTTTTTTTCGCGAAAACAAAGCATTGAACGTTTAGGACATTCTATGAAAGTGATTTGGACAGGCAAACGGTTAAGATTGTGCGATTCGAAGGAGATTTGGCAGCTATTTACTGCATGTCGAGTAACCACATAGAAACTCATTCGTTATTCATTGTAGTAGGTGGTGGTGGAATTGTTTTTTTTTTTATTTTTCATTTTTTATTAATGCAAAGGTGTTTTTGTGAGAAGCACTATTAGTTTTCATTGTTCTTGTTAAATACTATGGCAGTATGCATGATACAGTGGCAAACAACCATATAAATTACTTTTCTTTTATTATGTCTTTCTCTGTTTGTAAACAACATCGATCATTCAACTCCACCTCTCACTACCACACACTCTCTCTCTCTCTCTCTCTACCCAACCTTTCATTCCATAACATTGGTTCTAACTTGAACTGAAATAGCAGTTGCTGTAATTGTTGTTCCCAGAGTAGACATAAACATGAGATGCCAGAGAGAGAGAGAGAGAGGGGGGGAGTAAGAGGGAGGAAAGGAGAGAGATGATACTTGAGACCTTTTCTAAGATCATCAGTAGAGTCGGTTCGATTTTTAACCTTGGTACATACAAGACCGCATATCTGTAGGAAACAAACAAGCAAAAAAAAAAAACAAAAAAAAAAAGAAAAGCTATGGTCTATTGATGGTATTATTTGACTAGTTCTTATAAAACTACCAAGAGCCGCATGGTTAAGAATTCGTTTCAGATTCCACTTGGTTTAAGGTTCGATCCATAGCCTTGGCAGTTTAACAAATATTTTGTGAAGGGAATTCTGTCGACGGAAGCTACAGAAAAGCGCCTTTGTGTGGATGTGTACACACACATGCGTGCGTGCGTTCTGCTGTACAATTTGGGAAGTCGAGCTCAAAATATGTGTATTTGATCACGCACGATATATATATATACTTTTGGGTTATCTCACCCCTATTAAAAAATGGGGGGTTATCTCGCCAACGAAGTACTATTATATTTTTACTCAGGTGCGGTGCATCGTTTGAATGCGGCCCGGATCTCCCTTGAACGCATTTAGTTTCATACTTAAGATGAAGAGAACCGATTGTTGCTGTTCTTATATATATATATATATATATATATATATATAAACAATTGCAGCGTGGAAGGTGTTTATAAGCCATTTAAGAAACGCACAACATTCACTTCAACATTTAAATTTAATTTGTCAAAATATTCTCGTCGCTTGGAGACGAATGGCTTATAAACACCTTCCATACGATCTCAGATCAGGTCACTTGCTATGCAAGTACATCTCCAATAAGGTCGACTTTACCTTACATCCTTTCGTGGTCGATTAAATAAGTACCAGTTACGCACTGGGGTCGATGTAATCGACTTAACCATTTGTCTGTCCTTGTTTGTCCCCTCTATGTTTAGCCCCCTGTGGGCAATAAATAAATATACATACATACACACACACACACACACACACACGCACATTGTTAAATTGGGCCTTGTTTAAACCATTGTTTGTGTTACAGGGTTTTGGCAACGTTGCATTCTTCAGAATGCGTATTAGAAATGTTATATAACTGAATGACGGGCTCTAGTATTTTTTTTTTTTTTTTGGTAAATATTAGCGAAACACTGATGTAGCGAAATCTTCTGTTGGATTGTATATATGTGTGTGTATATGTATGGGTGAAGTCAGTTTCGTCCAACGTCTGTGATGATGTCATCGTGTTGACAGTAGCGAATGTTTAAACTTGTCATTGTTGTGTAGTTATGTGCTATTCGCGCTTCCTGCTTGAAAATTTTTTTTCTGTTTTGCCTTTTACTGGTTTCAGTTATTAGACTGTTGCCATGCTGGGGCACCGCATTGAAGAATTTTAGTCGAATGAATCGACCCCACTTATTCTGTCAATCACTTTCGTCGAACAGCTAAGTAACGGGGACGTAAACACACCAATACCGGTTGTCAAACGGTGGTACACACTGCCTCACACGTACATATATATATATATATATATATATATATATATATATATATATATATATATATATATACAACGGCTTTCTTCCAGTTTCTGTCTACTAAATCCACTCAGAAGGCTTTGGTCGACCCGAGTCTATAGTAGAAGACACCTCCTCAAGGTACCACCCAGTGAGTGAGTACCAAGGTACCAACCATGTGGTTGGGAAGCAAACTTATCACACAGCCACGCTTGATTATGTAATGAGTGGTTTTTGAAGCTGTTCTCTTCAATGATAGTGTGTGTGTGCTTTGTTGACCAAATCCTTTTAAATGAGATTTGGTACATTGAAACTGGAAGTCCCCCCAAAGGACCTTTACTCTCTGTGTGTTGTGGACTTAATATGTCGCTTGGATCATGTTATACTGAGTGCCTTTTAAGACGGGTTTCCAGTATTCTTTTATTCCTTTACTTGTTTCAGTCATTTGATTGTGGCCATGCTGGAGCACCACCTTGAAAGGTTTTACTTGAACAAATTGACCCCAGGACTTTTTTTTAAAGCCTTGTACTTATTCTATTGGTCTCTTTTGCTGAACCACTAAGTTACAGGGACGTGAACTCACCAACACTAGTTAAGTGGTGATGGGGAACAAACACCAACACAAAGACAGACACATGTAGATGTATACATACACACACACACAGACACACACACACATATATATATATATATATATATATATGTGTGTGTGTGTGTGTGTGTGTGTGTCTGTGTTTGTCACCCCTTGACAACCAATGCTGATGTGTTTACGTCCCCGTAACTTAGTGGTTCGGCGAAAGAGACGGATAGAATAAGTACTAGGCTTACAAAGAATAAGTCCTGGGGTCGATTTGCTTGACTAAAGGTGGTGCTCCAGCATGGCCACAGTCAAATGACTGAAACAAGTAAAAGAGTGAAAGAGAGTGTATATATCATCATCATCATCATCATCATCGTTTAACGTCCGTTTTCCGCGCTAGCACTGGTTGGACGGTTCGACCGGGGTCTGGGAAGCCAGGGGCTGCTCCAGGCTCCAGTCTGATCTGGCAGAGTTTCTACGGCTGGATGCCCTTCCTAACGCCAACCACTCCGTGAGTGTAGTGGGTGCTTCTTACGTGCCACCTGCACAGGTGCCGGGGGGGGTCCGGCATCGGTCACGATCGGTTAACGTGCCAGCGGCACGGAAGCCAGCCAAGGCGGCGCTGGCAACGTTCGGATGGTCTTTTTTATGTGCCACAGGCACAGGGGCCTGTTGGGGCGGCACTGGCATCGGCCACGTTCGGATGGTGCTTTTTATGTGCCACCGGCACAGAAGCCAGTCGGGGCGGTGCTGGCATCGGCCACGTTCGGATAGTGCTTTTTATGTGCCACCAGCACAGGCATCATAACTACTATTTCCATTGATATTTATTTCGACGTTCATGTTCATGTACTTGACTCAACAGGTCTCCTCAAATATATATATATATATATATATATATATATATATATATATATGATGGACTTCTTTCAATTTCCCTCTACCAAATCTACTCACAGGGCTTTAGTTGGCTTGAAGCTATAGTAGAAGACACTTGCCCAAGGTGCCATGCTGTGGGACTGAACCTGGAACCATGTGGATAACTTCCATCTTCTCATTGTCCTGAAAGTCTGGAAAATAAATAAATAAATCTAAGTCATGGATGTAGCTGTTTCACCTTTGGCTAAATCAGTAAAAAAAAAAAATAATAATATCCAACTGTGAAAAAAATTCTGTTTTCAGTTTAGAAAGTTTATCTTGGATTACATTTACCAAAAAAAAAAAAAATAGTGCCATCAGATAGAGATTTGCTGTTACTGCATCAGGTCGGACAACTTCATAGACAACCCCACTCCTCACTAGCTTGAATACGGTATGGATGTCATAAATAAACGGACAAATAACTGTGAGAAAAAAAGGAGGGGGGAAAATATCTATTTTAGATCTTCTGGAAGTTGGTTTAATATGATCTTACATAAAAATAGACTATAATTTATGACTGTTCTTATGTGTATTATCTCTTAACTGTTTTTAGTTTTTTTAACTTTGAAAAGGCCACATAGCTCCAAGTGCGTGTAGTTTGTCTGACAGGAACTCTAGGATCTGATTCTATCTGCGTTTAAAATATTTCCTGTTGCCTATTCCTATACTTATTGCCGCATAATAATGTTTTGTTGTTGTTTTTGAAATCCATTTATCATGTCAACAACCAGCCGACTGTTTTCAAATACGTATTGTGTTTTAAGAGCACCACATCTTTGTAACAAAGGCACGTTTCAATTTGATGCCTGTTCCTTTATTCTCTTACTTGTTTTAGTCATTGGACTGCAGTCAGGCCAGGTTACCACTTAGAAGGTCTCTTTTAATCAGTCAAATTGGTCCCAATTCTATTGGTCTCTTTGATGAATCGCTAAAGTTACAAGGATGTAAGCGAGCCAAAACCAGTTGTCGAGTGACCAGAAACTAGCACACACATACTCACACGATAGGCTTCTATCTATTGAGTTCACTCTGAATGCATTGGTCATCCTGAGGCCATGCCTGCACCTGAGCTGATGAAAGATCCACCACACAGTTACTTGACTTGCTAGAAATAGCAGCCAATTCTTCCTCAAATCCCACTCTACTATCTGTAAAGAAAGATGTATTAAATAATATTGTCATTGCTGGGTTGTGCTTGGAAAAGAAAAGACAATTATGGTTGACCTGGTTCTAAATAATATTGAGTAGAATTTTCCAATAAAGAAACTTCTATTTGGTTGCTTGACTTACTAAAGATAGCAGCAAAATCTCTAGTGTCTTTATAATAAAAGTATACAGCTATTAATGTGGTCCTTACAGTTGTAAATTTTCAAAAAACCAAGTTAGCCATGTAGTTTTTGTTGTGTTATGTTGTTATGTGTGTGTTCATTTAAGTAAACTTGTAGTCACGTAACCAAGTACTCACTCTGAAGTGGTAATTGCCTCAATTAGTTTTAATCAGCATGGAAAATGCATATGCAACTACAACAATTTTAATATAACATATCTCCTTGAAATACATTGATGTAATTTATTATTTGAGAATCACATCGAATACCATTGGTTATATTAATTCTATATCAGTTGTCAAATCACAAGTTTTATTAATAGAGTCTGGAATATCAAAGACAGGAATTAATTTGGCATTTTGTTCACTATCAATCTTTCTGCTAAAATTTAGTTATCTACATGAGCTGGTTATACTATGGTTACCCTTAAGAATCACAGCTATGTTACTTATTGCTTGGGATATGAATCTTGCTTATGGTCCATCATTTTGTTTGCATCAACACCACGCTAGTGCTGCAGTTTCGTAAGACATTGTTACCAAAGATTATATTTGTTTGCCCATCAACGTAGATAAACTAAGTCTTTCTGAGTAAAAGATTGTCCAATGGTTCAAAAATGCATCAACAGAATCTTTACTTGGTGAATGTGGTTTTAAAACCGTTGAGTTGCTTGTGACCATTCTTTCAGCTATTCCATTTGTCTTTGGATGATGTGATGCATCATATTTGATCTTTTTTAAACCATCCATGTGTTGTTATGGAATTCAAAGCCTATGTTAAACCCAGATCATCATCATTTAATAACCATGTTCCATGCTGGTATAAGTTTGACAGTTTGAAAGGATCTGATGGGCCTAAGGACTGCATCATGCTCCAGTGTGGCGGCACATGGCCTAGTGGTTAGAGCAGCGGACTTTCGGTCGAGGGATTGCGGGTTTGAATTTCAGACCGGGCGATGTGTGTGTTTATGAGCGAAACGCCTAAGCTCCACGCAGCTAATGGTGAACTTCTGCTGACTCTTTCGCCACAACTTTCTCTCTCTCTTTCCTCACCTGCAACGGACCGGCATCCTGTCCAGGTGGGGAACCTATATGCCAAGGAAACCAGGAAACTGGCCCTTATGAGCCAGGCATGGCTCGAGAAGGAACAAAAAAAAAAAAAAATCATGCTCCAGTGTCTGCTGTGGGATGATTTCTATGTGAGATTGAGATGCCTTTCTTAATACCAACCACTTTACAGCATGAACTGAGTGATTTTTGAGATGCGGTTTGCAAAACTATGAGCCCCGAGGGGGAAACTTTATACAAGAAAATGTAGAATAGAGAGGGGTAGAGTATGAGAAAAGGGCCAGAGCAGAACAGGTTTCATGCTTCACTATTTCAACTCCTTTATTCATGACTTATATTACTTCTAGTCACCAGAATATGCACCAACAAGTTTTAAGAACGTGCACATGTTGCCACCCTTTAATTTCTTTAGGTGTGTGGTAATTCTGGTTTTATTCTAGCACATGTTAGACATCATACATTGTTCCATCTTCTCAGTATGCACCGTATTTCTAATTTCAATCAATACCTTGTTGCTATAGTGTACAGCTTTTATCATCAATGTTCTCAAACAGGTTGATAGAGCAATAAATTTTCTATTATACAAGATATCATCTTCAACTGTTCTCTTCTTTTTCAATTATTTAAATAGACTTTTGACAACAAAATAATCACTCCAGTTATTAAAATTCCATTTTAATGTACAAGATAAAATATCATTAGCAGTCTCCAATTTAATATTTTCACATTTTTATATCATCAGTTTCAGCAAAATAGATGAAAAAAGTTAGTACCATCATAATCACTTTTATTCTTGCCAACATTATTTGTAAATTCCGATTGTGATAATGTTGATAAGGGCAAGCCGTTTTCCTCTGTTTGTTGGCTGTTGTAAAAGAGATATAGTGGACAAGATTAAAAGAACAAGGGGTAAGCACTGCCCACTTCAGCCAAAGCCTCATTAAGTACCATTTGCAGAGAGAATACAGTAAATATGCCGAAAAGTGGGTAAATATTGTGAATATGGTCCACTGAATGAGCATGTGCCTGGAGGCTGGAGGACGGAGGCATTTGGTTGGTCAAAGCAATCCTGGATCTGTAGGGTTCCTTGATTGATCCTAACCAATTGCCTGAGTTTTCATAATCAACTCTGTATAAACTCCCACCATTCTTGTATTTTTTCCCCATGTTAGTTCCCTCATATGCTGCCCTTGTGGCAAATCAAAGAAATCCTAATTCATGTTCAATCTTGGCCAGGTCTATCCTCAGCAAACCCCATCTCATGCAATATATCATAAATAGTTAGCCTGGCTTCAGTGGAACTCAACTTGGATCAACCAGAAGCGTTCAATAGGGGTAACCAACATTACTTGGCAACTGGCCTTAAAGCAACAGACTTTGACCTCATCTTCGGAGAATGGATTACTTCAATAATCTACAATGGAATTTGCTTAATGTCATGTGCTCTATTCCATCAAGAGTGTCCTCCCTCATTCCTTCTGTATGCATCAACTGTTGAACCACTGAAATTACAGAGTTGCTAAGAAGGATCCCATTCTGAAAGAGCCATGTCAGTATATATGATGATATTCTAGGGGAAACACTAGACATCATCATCATCGTTTAATGTCTGCTTTCTATGCTAGCATGGGTTGGACGACTTGACTGAGGGCTGGTGAACCAGATGGCTGCACCAGGCTCCAATCTTGATCTGGCAGAGTTTCTACAGCTGGATGCCCTTCCTAATGCCAACCACTCCTAGAGTGTAGTGGTTGTTTTTACGTGCCACTGGCACGGGGGCCAATCAGGCAGTACTCGCTGAAATCTTTTTACATATGCCACAGGTGCCAGTAAGGCAATGCTGGTAATGATCATGCTTGAATGGTGCCTTTTACATGCCACCGGCACGGAAGCCAGTTAGCCGCTCTGGCAACGATCATGCTTGGATGGTGCTCTTAGCACCCTACTAGCACGGGGCACAAGTGCCAGTAAGGCGATGCTGGTGACATTGATGAGAAATAAGTAACTGGTCTGTACTGGAGAAATTTCAGCTCCTGAACTATAGATAACTTTCCTAGCTTGGTAATGCTACTGAGTGAGTGAGTGCCTTGCAGGCTCAAGATAAACTTTTTGGGCATGGAAGTGCTGTCACTCAAGTCTATCCAAGATGCACTCACAACAATGACACTGTACTGCCTGCATGTACTCAGACAGTATTTGATTAGTGGGGTTTTGTCAAACAGCTGATGTTGTAGGCAGAATGAATCTGTCTATCTAATGATTTCACCATAAAATTTGCCTGCTGCCTTCTTTTGACCAAGAACAGCAATTTTTCTGTCTGGTGATTTTGGTGAAAACAGACATGAGGTGCACAAGTTTGAAAAAAAGAAAAAAAAAAAAAAGAAAAAAAAAGCTGAACATTAACACTTTCCTTTTCCACCAAGCCCTTATCAGTTTCCCAAATTTCATATAGAAAGGAAAGTGAAGTGCTACCCTCCACCTCCCTAGTAAATTCTTTGAAAAGTGGGTTGGAGTTGCCAATATGATATGTGTAAATGGGCCTTGTTTGGTCATGAGCCTGTTGATGAGATAACAGCTGAGAAATCTCTTATTTTAAATTTCCTGTTGAGAAAAAGATATTTCCTCTGTGTAATTCTGTCAATAATCATGTGATCCACAAGGGAGTCGAACTAAGTAGTTTTACAAAAGTACGCACCAAACAAATTGTGACAATATTTTGCTCTCTAGTTATACTTCTAAGTGTAACTTTGTGATACACCTACCACACTCACCTACCGTCCACAACGCCCCAGTTGAAGACCACTGATCTTGGGACTGTCTGGTTATAACAGTTACTTATTCAATGAACCCACAGTTGGGATCATTTAGATTCAAAACTAATATTTTACTCTCCTTTTTGTCACTTGTGCTGCTGTTTATCTCCATATCAGCTCCAGTTGAGCAAACCTATCATTAGGGGCACTCCAGCCATGAACATCCTGTATTATAGGCGCAGGAGTAGCTATGTGGTAAGTAGCTAGCTTACAAACCACATGGTTCCGGGTTCAGTCCCACTGCGTTGCACTTTGGGCAAGTGTCTTCTATAGCCTCGGGCTGACCAAAGCCTTGTGAGTGGATTTGGTAGACGGAAACTGAAAGAAGCCCATCGTATATATGTATATATGTGTGTGTGTGTGTGTGTGTCCCAACATCACTCAACAACCGATTGAATAAGTACTAGGCTTACAAAGAATAAGTCCTGGAGTCGATTTGCTTGACTAAAGGCAGTGCTCCAGCATGGCCGCAGTCAAATGACTGAAGCAAGTAAAAGAGTAAAAGAGAATGTATCGCTTTAATGTTTTTAGCATTTTTTAACCCTTTAGCATTGAAACTGACCATATCAAGCCCAAATATTCTACCTGTTATATGGTTAGACTGCCCAAATATAGCCTCTCACACATCTCATATGCTCTTTATTTAAGGTGGTGGGGCGGGTAATTTAAGGAAGAGATGGCTGCTATTTTTAGCAGGTTCAGTAACCATGTCAAAGCTCCTTTGTTGATCAGCCAGTGTACATTGATATCCCCTTGCATGGGGTAAATATTGCTCAGCAACAATATGCAACTATCGCAGAAAAAAGCCACTCCTCTTTCTTACATTTCTCATTTCATCCCTTCAGAGAAATAGTTGATGTAAGAGGTGGTGTGATGTATAAGTTACTTGGAGTGAAGGGAAGGGCTGGCAGGGTTTCGCTTGAATGTTTACATAGGTTTCAGTTGTATGTATAGCTTATCATTGTTTTAGCATCCATCATTTGTATGACAACAGCGCTTGTTTACCCCTGTCACGTGATGTGAAGACAAGGAGACAGTAACAAACACACACACACACACACACACACGATATGTATGTATGTATATATATATATATATATATATATATAATATACCGGAGTAAACACATAAATGTGAAACAAGGTGGAAAAAAGAGTACTCAAATACCAGTGGTAGAGTAATATGCTTTATTTTAAGCAGCAGGTATCATCATTATCCTGTAATGTCCGTTTTCCATGCTGGCATATATGTATGTGTGTATATATCATCATCATTTAATGTCCATTGTCCATGCTGGTAGGGCTGGTAAGCTGGAAAGTCACACCAGTCTCCAGTGGCGTGGTTTTCTACAACCGGATGCCCTTCCTAATGCCAGCCACTCCGAGAGTGTACTGGGTGCTTTTATGTGCCACTAGAATGGGTGCCATTTGTGTGACACTGGTATCTGCTATGACAGTGATTTTGCTCAGCCTGATGGATCTTCTTTTCAAGCATGACATAATATCAAAGGTCTCAGTCATTGCCTCTGTGAGGCCCAGCATTCGAAAGGAACTCAACCACTTTTCCTCCATGAGGCCCAGCACTCAATATATATATATTCCTTGTGTTGTATGTCTTGTACTCTGTTTTTTCGAAAAATAGTTTGTTTCCTTGTTTTTGTTTTTATGTTTTCGTTTTCTCATTGTGTTCAACATTTTTTTGATGTCCTGTACCCATATATGCATGTATATATACCATATAGATGTAGGTATGTACATATATGTATGTATGTATCATCATCATCATCATCATCATACGTCCGCTTTCCATGCTAGCATGGGTTGGACGGTTCAACTGGGGTCTGAGGAGTCCGAAGGCTGCACCAGGCCAGTCAGATCTGGCAGTGTTTCTACAGCTGGATGCCCTTCCTAACGCCAACCACTCCGAGAGTGTAGTGGGTGATTTTATGTGCCACCGACACAGTGGCAGACGAGGCTGGCAGACGGCCACGCTCGGATGGTGTTTTTATGTGCCACCGACACAGGTGCCAGATGAGGCTGGCGAACGGCCACAATCGGATGGTGTTTGTTACGTGCCCACAGCACGGAGGCCAGTCGATGCGGTACTGGCTACGGCCACGTTCGGATGGTTTTCTTGTATGCCACCGGCACTGGTACCACAAAGATACAAATTCCATTGATGTTCATCTATTTTGATTTGATTTGATTTTGATTTTCACTTGCCTCAACAGGTCTTCACAAGATGTTCATCTATTTTGATTTGTTTTGATTTGATTTTGATTTTGACATATACATATATTTATATATTATTCATATTATTTATATATATATATATATATATATATATACATGTAACAAACTTTCAGTTTCCATCCATTATATCCACTAACAAGACTTTGGTTGACCCAGGGCTATAGTAGACACTAGCCCAATGTGCCATGGTGTGGAACTGAACTCAGAACTGTGTGGTTGAGAAGCAAACTTTGTACCATGCAATCACACCTACATCTAACATAACTCCTATATAAGGGTACATTCTTGCCAAAATCCTTTGTTGTATTTCATGGCATCTCTTTGTGTTCTATGTTCAAATCTTACTGGAGTTGACTTTATCGCTCATCTTTCCTAGGACAGTAAGCATCAGTAATGTACTAGGGTTGAGGTTGATTCAACCAGCTATATTCTTAATCTGTAGAATCATGGTCTTGTACCAATGGATGATGTCAGTAATCTAGGGAATTTCATCTGATAATGCTGTATTTTTGATCTCGTCATCATCATTGTCATCGTTTAACATCTGCTTTCCATGCTGGCATGGGTTGGACAGTTTGACTGAGAGCTGGCGAGCCAGAAGGCGACACCAGGCTCATTTTTCTTAATTCAGTAGAAACTTTGGTTAAATTTTGACCAGGTAGAGTTTATTTCATTTTTATTATTGTGTTGTTGTTTATCCCCTGGTCAAGCTATTATCTCTGAATACCCGTCTTTTCATATAACTATGGCTACTTTGTCCAATGTATCTGTTCTTATTTAAAAGCAGTTGTGTAATATGATAGAGAATTGGTTGTTATTTCTAGCAAGTTGAGGGACTGTGCAAAGGTTCACTTGTTGGCTCGTTATAGAATCTTTCTTTAATAGTCACAAAGAGAAATGCAAAATAGTGAAAATGAAATTGTTGGTTCTAAATTCAAATTTTGTCCAAGTCTGCTTAGCCCTTCAGCTAAAGCCATTGGCATTGGAAAGGGCATCCAGCCATAGAAGTCATGCTACAGCTGACTTTGGAGTTCATTGCAATCCCACGACTTATTAGGACCTGTCAAACTATCCAACCCATGCCAGCATGGAAAATGGCCATTAAATAAATTATGACAATGTGCCGGTTGGCACGTAAAAAGCAGCAACTGATCGTGGCCATTGCCAGCCTCGCCTGGCACGTAAAAAGCATCCACTACACTCACGGAGTGGTTGGCGTTAGGAAGGGCATCCAGCTGTAGAAACACTGCCAGATCAGACTGGGCTTGGTGCAGCCTCCTGGCTTCCCAGACCCCAGTCGAACCCTCCAACCCATGCTAGCATGGAAAGCAGACGTTAAATGATGATGATGATGATGAATGTGGATGATACTATTTTCACTAGTAGTAATGATAGATCCTCTGTTCCTACCTTTGCATGTTAGTTATACAGCTTATTAACCTTTTTTCTTATTTTCTTTCCCTTTAAGACATGTAAACTACTTCATTAAATGTCTTGTACATAACAACTCTTCTAATTAAAAATGTAGCACGTATCTAAATCTAATTTTCTGGACAGGAATATTAATATATGTCGATGTTTATTTATGGTTTGATGCAGTTTCTTATTAACTTTTGATGCCGTGTTTGTTGCCAAGAAACACTGCTACATCTGTTGGCCTCAGGATTCTCCTCCTCTTCCTCCCAGCCATAGTATTGGTAACCAGTGTCATGAGTCAGTTGATCGATAGCTCATCTGTCTCCTGCAAATGTGATAAGTTGAGTTTGATTACTTGACTGTTTCTAAACAGAGCTAGCTAGTCGTGAGGGGTTGTTCTGAATATCTCTGACAGAAGTATATCTGTGTCGTCTGCTCTATCCTTTCACTAGATTTGAACTCAACCCTGCATGCTTATATAACACTTGCCTGTTATACAAAACCCTGTTAGGCAGTGAGCTGGCACAAAACGTTAGCACGCTGGGCGAAATGCGTAGCCTTATTTCATCTGTCGTTATGTTCTGAGTTCAAATTCCACCGAGATCGACTTTGCCTTTCATCCTTTCGGGGTCGATAAATAAAGTATCAGTTTCGCACTGGGGTTGATGTAATCGACTTAATCCCTTTGTCTGTCCTTGTTTGCCCCCTCTATGTTTAGCTCCTTGTGGGCAGTAAAGAAATATATACAAAACCCTGTTGATGAGCTAAAAAGTGAGCCTCTATGTCAGTAGATCTCAAATTTAGTGCATTTAGGACCAGAGGTGATTTTTTTTCTTGTTTTGTTTGGAGATGTTCTTTTGGAGGAAAAAGTATGTCTTATATACCATTAAATATGGTGTTTAAACCAGATAAAATACTTATATATCTTAAGCGTAAAAAAAAAAATTGTTGCTTAGAATATGAATAGTACATTGCATTATTATTGAATAGAAACATGATTGATGATAAATCAATATTTCCTTCTGTTTGAGTAAAATAATCTGCTGTCTTTTTATTTATTTATTTTGCCAAACACCATTGGGAGATATTTAAATGTTGTTCAATGGCAGGAGGTGTCGAACTTCAAAAGAGTTAGAATCTTTGCTCCACGTTGCTCTTCCTGCTTGAAATAGTAGCCAAATCTCTCCCTCTCTCTCAGGCCATAAGCCTACCATTTTAAAGAATACTGTAGGTAATATGGTGTAGGGCATGTTACACCTGAAAAAAAAAAAAAAAAAGAAAAATTAATGGACTGACCCTGAATAGAATACTTTTAATCAGGGCTGACTTGATTGAAACAGGCTCATTAACTGCATCAAATACTGAACTAGCTGCTCATAGGTTGTTAGTTCAAATCTGTTGCAGGTGGTTTGTTGTTTAACCCCATGTCAAACTGCTCATAAATGGTTAGTTACTTAACCTCACGTCAAATTCACATCAAACCAGCTGACTTACAATAAAAGGTGTTCCATCCATGACAATCCTGTCCTTTTAAGAGTAAATAGGACTATGTTGAGCTATTTTTCTGTAAGACAGTAGAGTGTAGTTTGGGGAAGATTTAGCTGCCATTTGTAACAAGTTGTGCACTCACAAAGGCTGAGAAACAATTAAACCCTTTCGTTACCATATTTATTTTGAGATGCTCTGTGTTTCTTTCAATTATTTAAAATATAACAAAGAATTTAGTAAAATAACTTAGTTATCATTAAGCTAGTGTTAGGAACGTAAATTGTGATTAAGGTTTGGTGGAAGATTTTAATTCAAAACTTATGAAAACAAGACATTTGCACTACAGAGCCAGAGGCAGTTTCAGCCAGGCTGGTATTGAAAGGGTTAAATATGTTTTCTGGCAGTTCACTTTACAATGCTTCAGGTAACAGATCATCTGGAAATGTTGCATTTGATACACTTGTACTCTATCCAAGGAGAGATTGGGCTCTCATCCACTTAAGATACAGGGCCCTCTAAAAACTTCTTGAGACTTAATTGACATATATATAAATAGCTTTCTATTACAAAGATGATGAAATTGTTACAGCAGTCTGTCAGAAGGGTATCTGGCTACCAGCCAAAGGTTCAGAGGCTTGTATTTCGTCATTAGCGCATTATAACTAGCCGTTGCTGCCTTGACCAGTTGTGGCTATTAATTGATCTTTTCAGCTGTAATTGATTTCTTAGAAAACAGCTGCTTCAATTACTTTCCTATGCTTGTTTCAATGAAAGAAGGAAAATTAAAAAGCTATATTTAGGTTATACAATCTTTGCGTTTGCTAATTGTTTTGAAGCGTTGGTAGTCCTGAGCCTTGTTTCCCTAGTTGTACTTTAACACCAGGTCAACTCTGGTTGAGTAGATCTTTTATCTATTATCAAAGGTATTCCAGCTGTGACCATCAGTCTTTTTTTTTTCTGGATATAGTATATCTCAGACTACATTATCCTGTGTGTTCTGCCTTAAAGCATTAGCAACCACCAGGCCTAGTCCTTGTGGTGTGGTGCCTTGCATGCCTCAATGACCCTGAAAGCTATACCAGCAGAATGCAAACTCCATGTAGGGCCTCGTGTGTTGGACTAATTTGGACCACCTCTTCCCATAGGTAAAAATAGGTTTGTGATGAGCCAACACCTCTACCTAGATAAAAAGCAAAGTTACAGAAGCATCAATGACAATTTAAAACAATCAAGACCTGGGAGAGAGAAAAGCCTTCTGTCAGGAAAACGCAACATGGTGCAGCAGAATCCCAAAGGTAGCCAATATCCTACATTATATTTCAGTCCCTAATCTAGAAATCACAAGGGAGGCAGAATAGGGGGTACCCTAAAAATAGCTGGTGGTGGGATACTAAGGCAGAATTGAAAAAGTAGGTATCCAACTGGAGAGAAGCTGAAAAGATTGGCCAGAGGAAAATTTTTTAATGGCTTACGTTCCATTGGCATTTGGGTGTGATTTAAGAGAGATATGGCTACTATCTCTAGCAGGTTGAGCAGCAACATAGTGGCTACTTCATTAGTTTCATATTCAAAGCTTTATGTTGGATAGTACCTTAGCTCCTTACTTGGTCATTCAATATGGATCTGCTGGCAGAAACACTAACTCTTTTTCCTTTTACATACATCGTCCAGATCCCACCAAAGTTGACTTACCACTTATTGTTCCAGTGTCAATAAAACATGTAATATACCAGAAAATTTTGTTAATTATAATTCTTTTCTTGCAAGTTGATGCTTTGTGTCCATGTGAGAAATCAATATTCATCTGAATGGAATTACGTATGTCGAAGTTGAATATAATAACTTGAAGTGTGAGCAGGCTTGGCTGTGTGGATAAGAAGTTCACGTCACAATCACATCATCTGGGTTTGATTCTAATGCACAGAACTTTAGCAAATATATTCTGGTTGTTGGGTTAAGAAGCTCAGCCACATGTTTTCAGGTTCAGTCTCATTGTATGGCACCTTAGGCAAGTGTCTTCTATTGCTTTTAGCTGACCAATGCCATGTGAGGGAAAGTATGTGGAAGCCTGTTGAATATATATGTATGTGTCTTTGTGTGTGTGTGGATATATATAAAGGTGGTGAGCTGGCAGAAATGTTAGCGCGCCGGGCGAAATGCTTACTGGTATTTCGTCTGCCGCTACGTTCTGAGTTCAAATTCCACCGAAGTCGACTTTGCCTTTCATCCGTTTGGGTTTGATTAAATAAGTACTAGTTACACACTGGGGTCGATATAATCGACTTAATCCATTTGTCTGTCCTTGTTTGTCCTCTCTGTGTTTAGTGCCTTGTGGGTAGTAAAGAAATAGGATGTATATGCGTGTGTGTGAGTGTTTGTGCTTGCCGCCCCCACCATCACCACCACTCACTTGACAACCACTGCTGGTTTGTTTATATTCTTGTAACTTAGTGGTTTGGCATAAGATTAAGAGTATTGGAATCAGTTTGTTCAACTAAACACTTCAACATGTTGACCCTGCTTGGCAACAGTCCAATGACTGAAATAAGTAAGACATAAAAGTTAATAACTTTGGGGGAGATCTGAACCTTGTTTGAAACTGGATCGATGAAAACTGTGGAAACCTGTTAGATCAAAAGTCTGTGACAAGTCATCATTTCCTGCCCTTTTTCTTTGAGCAGTTTCAGAGGCCCTGAAAAGGGCACAGGTGCTGTCCCTTTCCTGACTATCTTGAAACACAGCATATCTTACATTATAAATATTTCAATTGTGTTGAAATACGGTGGCATGTAAAAGACACCATTCAAGTGTGATTGTTACCAGCGTTGCCTTATTGGCCGGTGGCATGTGTAAAAGATTCGAGCGAGATCGTTGCCAGTACCGCCTGACTGGCCCCTCTGCTGGTGGCACGTAAAAGCACCCACTACACTCTCGGAGTGGTTGGCGTTAGGAAGGGCATCCAGCTGTAGAAACTCTGCCAGATCAAGACTGGAGCCTGGTGCAGCCATCTGCTTCGCCAGCCCTCAGTCATTTGTCCAACCCATGCTAGCATGGAAAGTGGATGTTAAACGACGATGATGATGATGATATGCTGGTATATTTGTAAGCTTTTGTGAGCTGGTGCTGAGGTAGATCAATAGAAACTTTAATGATCCAATCTTTAAGCATTAAGTCTCTCTGAAAAAAAAAAGAAAGCATTTATTAAAGATGGGAAATTGAGCTTGCGATTACGTGAATAATCTGCAAAGATGGTCTTAACACAGAAATTTTTGTTTGCTTTTGGATTTGTGTTTTTGAGAAAATTATTTGTTTCCTGCATGAAAGAAAGATCTTTTGCAGATGACATAAATAGTTTTTGATTAAAGATCTGATGCATTGAACTTTTTTTGGAAGAGTTCCAAATTAAGATAAAGTTGGATGGTTGTAAATAGCATCTTCTTCAATAATGCCTGACCTCATATCTTTTGTTTTATTTATCTTTGTTATTCTTTTTCTAGTTTGTATGTGTAGGGGAGTGGGGGAATGTATCTTGTTAATCAAACCAGTAGTTTGACATTTTCAACTATAAATGTATTATTTTGAGTGATTTTTGTTTTATTTCTATTTGTGTACTTGAAATAGTCATATGTAGGGTATAGAATTTCATTTGTTATCTAACCTGATTTTGGTTGTTATATGTGACTGAAGAGATTTACAAAACAGGCAAGATCAACAATGATTGTGATGCCTAGAATTTGTGGCAGCTTAGTGGATTTTAAATTGCTGCTTGGATCAAACAAAATTTTCTAGTGGTCTAATTTTAATATTTATTGGTATTGTAAATCCTAAAAAAAAACCATTCTTTTTTCCTTGTTTCAATCATTGAACTGCAGCCATACTGGGACACCTTCTTGAAAGGCCTTAGTTCAACAAATTGACCTCAGTAGTTATTTTTTTGAAGTCTAGTACTCATTCTACCAGCGTCTTTTGTCAACTACTAAGCTACGGAGATGGTTTTCAAGCTCTGTGTGCGACAAACATAAAGACACATAAACACAAACATTATATATATATATATATATATATATATATATATAAAAGCACCCACTACACTCACGGAGTGGTTGGCGTTAGGAAGGGCATCCAGCTGTAGAAACATTGCCAGATTAGACTGGAGCCTGGTGCAGCCTTCTGGCTTCCCAGAACCCCGGTCGAACCGTCCAACCCATGCTAGCATGGAGAACGGACGTTAAACGACGATGATGATGATGATGATGATATATATATATATATAAAAATATTTGAAGACAGCATGAATATCACAATGTCCAAAGCCGTCCCTTATATACAGATATATATATATATATATATAAATATATATAATTATAACAATAATTAAGGGTTTAGCAACAAGTTGCTTCACCACATACCGAAAATTTAGAAATAGCAGCCAAAAGACCGCTATTTCTTTTTCCTACAAAATATGTCTCCACAGATAACAATGTTTGTAACTCACATAGGTAAAAAGAAGAAAAATAATGAAATCAAAGTCTTCAGTTAATTATGGACGTGTTTCTGGATTACAATGCTTTTTATGTGGAACCATCACCGATGCTTTTTATGTGGCACCATCATCAATGCTTTTTATGTGGCACCATCACCAATGCATTTTATGTGGCACCATTACCAGTACGTTTTACATGGCACCATCATCAGTTCTTTTTACTTGGCACCATCACCAAAGCTGTTTATGTGGCGCTTTGGTTTTAAGGCATCCTGTTAAAAATAGTTGAATTTACTAAACAACTTGGTCATAGATATATTACACCAGAACTGATGACAAGATGCTTATGATGCCTGGATGTTTGAGGTGGATTTAACATAAGAGTAGCAAGGGTTATGGATCGGATGTTGATGTGACAATGAATTCTCTCTCTATCTCTTTTGTGTTTGTTGATACAGCTGGTAACCAGGCCTAGTTTAGACAACATCAAGTGTGATTTCATAATATGAGAAGTTCTGTAGAAAACGTTCATGGATTTAGGTTCAATTTTCCAGTCCAAGTCTTTACAGGTGCCCTACTTATGTGATGACGAGTTGTTTTACTGGTTCAAGAAAATCACTAAAATTAGTGAGAGAATGGAATCTCTCTTCTTTATTTTACAATATTTTTTTTAAAAACCCTACCACTAACCATGTATATATGATTATGTGCAAGCACGTGTGTGTGTCTGTGTGTGTGTGTATGCATGTGCTTGTGATATTTGACATTAAACATTTGCAGTTAGTTTTACTGCTTGTTGTCTGATATGTCTCCATTCTTAATGCCATCATCAGATCACAGTTTATGTCAACTGATATTTTAATAGTGACATTTAATTTGTTTCATTGATTTCTTTGTGCATAATGGAAGATTTCAATTGCATTTTGACAGTCACCATCTCAAATGGCAGTTATCTGATGAAGACATTGTGGAAAACTAGTTTTCTTCCCATACACACTTTTTGTAGCTTGTGTTTTGTACTCAGATGATGCTTGATACACATTTGTCGAAAATGTGTATATGCATGCATGTGTATGTTTTTATTGTGATTATTGTAATCTTCAGAAAGAGAGCAAGAGCTGAAGATTATGGTGTTTAGAATATGAAATCTGTTTATATTTATATATTTATATTTATATGTTTGTGTATCATCATCATCATCATCGTTTAACGTCTGCTTTCCATGCTAGCATAGGTTGGATGATTTGACTGAGGGCCAGCGAACCAGATGGCCACACCAGGCTCCAATCTTGATCTGGCAGAGTTTCTACTGCTGTGTATATACTCTTTTACTTGTTTCAGTCATTTGACTGCGGCCATGCTGGAGCACTGCCTTTAGTCGAGCAAATCAACCCCAGGACTTATTCTTTGTAAGCCTAGTACTTATTCTATTGGTCTCTTTTCCCGAACCGCTACATTACGGGAACGTAAACACACCACCATCGGTTGTCAAGCGATGTTGGGGGTACAAACACAAACACATAAATACACACACACACATTTACATATATACAATGGGTTTCTTTCAGTTTCTGTCTACCAAATCCACTCACAAGGCTTTGGTTGGCCTGAGGCTATAGTAGAAGACATTTGCCCAAGGTGCAACGCAGTGGGACTGAACCCAGAACCATGTGGTTGGTAAACAAGCTACTTACCACGAAGCCACTCTTGTGCCTATATATATATATATATATATATATATATATACACACACACACATATATATATGAGATCTCTTGGGCATCCAGTCATAGAGGACTATCTCACAATAAACAACTGGAGTCTGGACAGCTCCCTGTCAAACCATCCAACCCATCCCAGCATGGACAACGGACATTAAACAATGATGATGATGATGTGCAAAACTAATGTCTATCAAAGCTTTTTCTCCTCTTCTACTTCTTAATCCACCATCTCACTGTTTTTCTCTTCTAACATTATTAATGAGTTCCGTACATTGAAACTTGCTGGAATGCAACTCAACAAAGAAGTTTCCATCTATAAAACTACAATGAAGAATTTCCAATCTAAGTAATCATTCATATAACAACCATTTTTAATATGAGCAATTTTTATTGGGTCATAGCATGGAACAAGAGCTGGTCTGAGGTGGGTTGTTATGTAAAGGGTTACATAATACAGAATACTAAATATTAGTTAATGACTTGTGTTTATAATTGTGCTCTATCTGACTTACTGGCAGCTTATCAATGAATTGTTAGAATTAGGGAAGCTGGTATGAATGTAATTTTGTATTTGGTGTCTCTTTTTGCTAATTGAAGGCAGTTGAAATGTTGATGCTGGCACTTCAGTGAACAGGCTTTACAATGATATTCGTTGGTGAAAGTAAGCCAGTTATTTTGAAAATGTTCTCTCTCTCTCTGCACTTGAACAAGACTGCTTGCATTGATATAGGCATGTTGCTATCCCGCTGTTCTTGAGGAGACCTATTGAGTCAAGTATGTCAACATCAAAATGAAAATCAAATGGAAATTGTAGTTAAGATACCCTTGCTGGTGACATGTTAATTGCACCGTCCGAACGTGGCAGATGCCAGCGCCGCCTGTCTGGCGTCTGTGTCGGTGACATGTAAAAAGCACCAACCGATCGTGGCTGTTTGCCAGCCTCCTTTGGCCCCTGTGCCGGTGGCATGTAAAAACCACCCACTACACTCATGGAGTGGTTGGCGTTAGGAAGGGCATCCAGCTGTAGAAACACTGCCAGATCAGACTGGAGCCTGGTGCAGCCTCCTGGCCTCCCAGACCCCGGTCGAACCATCCAACCCATGGTAGCATGGAAAACGGATGTTAAACGATGATGATGATGATGATGAAATCAACCTTAAATCAGGAAACCTATGATCAAAAGCATTCCAGCTGTAATCATTCTGCCTTTTTTGTTTTCTTAGGTACAATGTATCTTGGACTACATTAACTAATGTGTCCTTTCCTCTTTTAATGGCAGAAGATTTACTGGTATTTCTAGCAGGTCATGCAATCATATTGAGGCTTTCTCTTTAGCTTTAGGAGTGGACAGACCTGTTGTGAGTTAACAGTGATAGAGAAGGTGGAGGCACATGGCTTAGTGGTTAAAGTGTTGGATTCATAATTGTAACATTGTGGTTTCAATTCCTGGACTGGGCAGTGCATTGTGTTCTTGAACAAAGTATTTCATTTTGTATTGCTCCAGTCCACTCAGCTGGCAAAAATTAGTAAACCTGTGATGGACTGGCCTCCTATTCAAGGTGGAATACGTACACCACAAAAAAAATGGGAAGCCAGCTTTATGAGTCCATATGATTCAGGAAGGAACCTTATGTTTTTTTTCTTTTTTGTTTTAGAGAAGACATATCAAGTCAATTTAGCATTTATTAGGCCTTGTAGATGAAACAATGGACAATAGTGGACATAGACCCAGGCATAGCTGTGTGGTTAAAAAAGCTCACTTTGCAATTATGCAGTTTCAGGTGCAGTTCCACTGTGCAGCACCTCTGCAAGTGTCTTCTACCATAGCTCCAGACTGACTAAAATCTTGTGAGTGAATTTAGTAGAGGGAAACTGCGGAAGTAAATCATGTGTGTCTTTGTATTGGCCAACTGGTGTCGATGTGTTTATGTCCCTGTAACTTAGTGATTCGGCAAAAGAGACTGGTGGAATAAGTATCAGAAGATACTCTCTCTTTTTTTACTCTTTTACTTGTTTCATTCATTTGACTGTGGCCATGCTGGAGCACCGCCTTTAATTGCGCAACTCGACCCCGGGACTTATTCTTTTGTAAGCCCAGTACTTATTCTATCGGTCTCTTTTGCCGAACCGCTAAGTAACGGGGACGTAAACACACCAGCATCGGTTGTCAAGCAATGCTAGGGGACAAACACAGACACAAACACGCATATATATATATATACGACGGGCTTCTTTCAGTTTCCGTCTACCAAATCCACTCACAAGGCTTTGGTCAGCCCGAGGCTATAGTAGAAGACACTTGCCCAAGGTGCCACGCAGTGGGACTGAACCCGGAACCATGTGGTTGGTAGACAAGCTACTTACCACACAGCCACTCCTGCGCCTGGTAGAATAAATATCAAAAGGCGGCAAGCTGGCAGAAACGTTAACACGCCAGGCGAAATGCTTAGCAGTATTTCGTCTGCCATTATGTTCTGAGTTCAAATTCCACCAAGGTCAACTTTGCCTTTCATCATTTTGGGGTTGATAAATTAAGTACCAGTTACGCACTGGAGTCGATGTAATTGACTTAATCCCTTTGTCTGTCCTTGTTTGTCCCCTCTATGTTTAGCCCCTTGTGGGCAATAAAGAAATTAGAATAAGTATCAGACTCCAAAAATAAATACTGGTGTTGATTAGTTTGACTAAACCTTTCAAGGCAGTGCCCCAGCATGGCCACAGTCCAATGACTGAAACAAGTAAAAGGTAAGATAATAAGGAGCAAATATAAAGAATATATTCTTTAGATTTAAAAAAAAAACAAAACATTTGGGCGAGGTCGTTGCCAGTGCCGCTGGACTGGCTCCTGTGCAGGTGGCACATAAAAAGCACCATTTGAGCGTGGCTGTTGCCAGTACCACCTGACTGGCCCTTGTGCTGGTGGCACATAAAAGCACCCACTACACTCTCGGAGTTGGTGTTAGGAAGGGCATCCAGCTGTAGAAACTCTGCCAGATCAGATTGGAGCTTGGTGCAGCCATCTGGTTCGCCAGACCTCAGTCAAATCGTCCAACCCATGCTAGCATGGAGAGCAGACGTTAAACGATGATGATGATGATCTCTTACCATTCTACTGTTGTAGAGGTGAAACTGCCAAGTGGCTAAAATATTGGTGTAATCAGTTCATGATCTGTAAGTTCAAATCTTCCGCAAGCAATTTTCTATATTCTGTTTGACAGGCTACTTTATTCTGTATGTCCATTCATCTAACTGAACAAATGAGAAAATAACTTCCAATGGATTAGTGGACTGCCACTGGCAATATTTGGCATCAGCTTAATGCTACAGAAACAGTAATTAGGTGGTGGCTTTATAGACACACTTTATGGTTCTTAAAAGGATTAACTTTTTTTTATCTGTGTATTTGCGTTTGTAGTTCATGTATAATCCAGTGCAATCCTTTGTTGTTATTTAATGCTGATCAAACATATTTTTAGGATCAAAGCCATTTCAGCTGTAGACCATCTTGTACATATTTTCAGACCTAGGCGCAGCAGTGGCTGTGTGGTAAGTAGCTTGCTTACCAACCACATGGTTCCGGGTTCAGTCCCACTGCATGGCACCTTGGGCAAGTGTCTTCTTCCTATACCCTTGGGCCGACCAAAGCCTTGTGAGTGGATTTGGTAGACGGAAACTGAAAGAAGCCGTCGTATATATATATATATATATATATATATATATATATATGTATGTATAATTTTGTGTGTCTGTGTTTGTCCCCCAACATTGCTTGACAACCGATGCTGGTGTGTTTACATCCCCGTAACTTAGCGGTTCGGCAAAAGAGACTGATACAATAAATACTAGGCTTACAAAGAATAAGTCCTGGGGTCGATTTGCTCGACTAAAGGTGGTGCTCCAGCATGGCCACAGTCAAATGACTGAAACAAGTAAAAGAGTAAAGAGTGTAGTGTGGCTCTGTGGTAAGAAGCTTGCTTCCCAACCACATGGTTCTGGGTTCAGTCCTTACTGTCTCACACCTTGGGCAAGTGTCTTCTACTAAGCCTTGTGAGTGGCATTGGTGGACAGAAACTGAAAGAAGCCTGTCATATATGTATATCTATGTGTGTATGTCCTTGTGTCTGTGTTCATCTCCCACCACTGCTTGAGTCGTTCAACTAAAAATTCTTCCAGGCAGTGCTCCAGTATGGCCTCAGTCTAATAACTAAATCAAGTCAAAGAATAAAAGTTATGTTTTTCTTCCTAGCATATATATTTCCTGACATGGTGTATATCTTGCTCAAATGGTCAATTGGTTGTTAGAGCATAGGGCAGATGATCTCATGGTCTGACTCCCTATGCTCTGAGTTCAACTCTTGCTGAGGCCAACTTCACCTTTCATCCTTTTAGGGGCAATAAAAGTACTGAGTAGCAATCCAGTGTGGTGTAGTAGTAGACCTATTAAAGGGTTAAGCAAGATGCTAAGATGGGTGGTGAGTTGGCAGAAATGTTAGCACGCTGGGCGAAATGCTTGGCGGTATTTCATCTGCCGTTACGTTCTGAGTTCAAATTCTGCCGAGGTCGACTTTACTTTTCATCCTTTTGGGGGTTGATAAATTAAGTACCAGTGACGCACTGGGGTCGATGTAATCGACTGAATCCGTTTGTCTGTACTTGTTTGTCCCCTCTATGTTTAGCCTCTTGTGGGTTGTAAAGAAATAGGTATTTCGTCTGTCTTTACGTTCTGAGTTCAAATTACACCGGGGTCGACTTTGCCTTTCATCCTTTCGGGGTCAATAAAGTACCAGTTGTGCACTGGGGTCGATGTCATCGACTTAAACCCTTGTTTGACCCCTCTATGTTTAGCCCCTTGTGGGCAATCAAGAAATAAGATGCTTTGTATTAGCTCTTTGCATTCCAATAGCAATGCCTTCCACATCACTGGTGCCAAAGCCATGTCAGCCCAAATCACCATCCTTTCTCTTGGATAAACATGGGCATCACAGTGAGGGGAGACTTGCATGTACAGACAACTACCAGTCATCCTCAGAAAATTTTACTGCAACCTGCATATTCAAGTGCAGTTATATGGTCAACTGTGACTGACAGAGGCCCTACTTCATGATCTAAAGTAGGTATTTTATTCTTTTTTTTTATTAGTTTCAGTCATTCAACTGCGGCCATGCTGGAACACTGCCTTTAATTGAAGAAATTGACCTTAGGACTTATTCTTTGTAAGCCTAGTACTTATTCTGTTGGTTTCTTTTGCTGAACTGCTAAGTTGCGGGGATGTAAACACACCACCATCAGTTGTCAAGCAATGGTAGGTGACACACAGACGTGCGCGCACACACACACACATATACGATGGGCTTTTTTCAATTTCCATCTTCCAAATCCTCTCACAAGGCTTCAGCCAGCCTAAAGCTAAAGTAGAAGACACTTACCCAAGGTGCCATGTAGTGGGACTGAACTAGGAACCATGTGGTTGGGAAGCAAGCTTTTTACCACACAGCCTCGCCTTTGCCTGGGCAGCCTTTTTTGAGAAGCAGACTGCACAACTCATCATCAGGTGGGTCACACTACTAGAAGAATTCAGGGTAGTTTTTCATTGGCATACCATCCAGCAAACCTATAATTTGTCTATGACTGATCTGAAGTGTTGCTCCTTTTTTTTAACATAGGAGGGCAGCAGGTTAAGCAACCATAAAAAAAAAGCTCTCTTATAAACTTGTTTGTTTTTACTATAGGGTAAAGCCTTGACTCTTAGGAAACCAGCAAAGGTATGTGTTGGTAACAGTTACTCCCAAAAAGAATGTGAAATGTCAATAAATTGGGTTGCTGTGAAGGGTCTTTCTCTATGTTGAACAGCAAGAGCTTAAAGTGTTAGTTTTTACATTCTTTACAGCAATCAGAATTTCACCTTATACAAACTTATCTTTGTTTCTGTTATATCATTGAGATTTAGAAAGATGGTCAAATCATCATCATCATCATAAATAAGATAATATCAATGCAATACATACTTTTTAGGGTCTTGACTGCAAATCCATTTCTCGCATGTCATTGTATCTTAGCAGAATACTTTTGGTTGGGATCTTTGTCTTCTTTGTATAAGGATGTCTAATATATCTTTTACTGGCTTTAGACATTGGACTGGCCATGCTGGGGCACCACTCTGAAGAGATTAGCTGAACAAATCAGCCCCAGTGCTTATGTTTTTTTTAAAGTCTGGTATTTATGCTACCTGTCTCTTTTGCCCAAGCTGCTAAGTTAAAGGTCCTCAAGAGGTGGTCTCACACACACACACAAACATACACACATACACACACGACTGGTTTCTACACAGTTTCTGTCTACCAGATTCAGTCACAAGGCATTACTCAGTCTATGAGAAAATATTTAGCCAAGGTACCATGCAGTGGGACTGAACTCAAAACCACACGGTCACAAAGTGAGCTTCTTAACTACACAGCTATGTCCACACCTTTGTTAGTATGCTACATTGTAAGACCCTTACACACACGTGTGTAAGACCCTTACACACACACAAATTCTACTTCCTGGTGGGCATATTCCTCAACCCCTGGGAATACTCACCTTATTATTGAAGTCTAACGGCATCTTACATTTTTATTTTTCTTATCATATATGAGTTTCTGTTTTGTGTGCATGCGTGTGGTGTGTGTGTGCGTGAAAGAAAAATTTAAAATTCATTAGAACTATTCTACAGCTACTGATTAATAGCTATATTAGATTATTTTTATGAGTTCGTAATGTTATTAATACATAATTAATAATGCTTATAAAATTATCTAAACATTTTGTTCATAAAAACAGCAATAAAGCTGTAAAATGGCTCGTGAGAGACTTTAATTTTCATGTGTTTTTAATTAAGATTTATTAAATGTATTCTTTAACAAATATAATATCTAAATTTTATTGTATAAATTTTCTCATTGATCTTTTTTCTCCATTGATGCCTTGAATTCAATAAAGAAATTCAGTTACGACAGGATATATTAAATATCTGAATGTCAGGTGTGAGCTATTGATAAAGCAATTAAAATGTTTCTAACTCTTAACCTCATCTTTAGAGCTAAAAGATTCTAGTCCTTATGTCTATTCTACAATTTCATCATTTTGATTTGTGGTTCTTATCCAGGGTCTTATTCCTGGATATGCCTACTGAGATTATGAAAATTTAGGCACTGACATGACAGTGTGGTTAAATGGTTCACGCCACATCCTCATGGTTGTGGGTTCAATCTCACTGCATAATACTTTAGGCAAGTGTCTTCTGATAGAGCCCCAGGCCAACCTTGTAAGTGAAACTGTGGACGTTAGATGATGATGATGTGTGTGTGTGTGTGTTTGTGTTTGTCCCCCCACCATCACTTGACAACTGATGTTGGTGTGTTTACATCCCCATAACTTAGCAGTTCGGAAAAACAGAACTATAGAATAAGTACTAGGCTTACAAAGAATAAATCCTGGTATTGATTTGTTTGACTAAAGGCGGTGCTCCAGCATTACCACAGTCAAATGCCTGAAAAAAAAAAGACTGATAATCTTACCCATACATCATAATCCTGTGATGTATCTGGGTCTTTCAACATCAGATACCCTCACCCAGGTGACATAACCAGAGTTGATTCAGACCCAGCTTGTGTAAAGTTAGCATTGCCTCTAGTAGCACTGCTCCTACTAGGGCTTGCACCTCCTGATCCACAGCTGCCTCCATAGCCAACTTGGTGGCTTTCTGTTTACTGGCCCCTGTGATGCCAAACATGTAAGTTCTGCAGGGGGACTGACTTGCAAACCCTCTGCATCCCATTTTAATGGGATCATGTCTTGTGTATAACCCGTTGCTTTGGTATAGCTCCACCAGTTTAGCATATTTCATTCTCAAAGAGTGGATAAAGAAAATTGTTAGAAAATATCAACTTGGGAAATATTAATCATAATATTAATTATAATTAAAAAAAAAAAAAACTAGTTACCATAACAACAACACCACCTGTAACTGACAGCAATGATGATAATAATAATAATAATAATAATAATAGGATTGGGGACAAAACAGAAATATTGCAACAATTCACTTCTGTCTGTGTTTGAAAAGTAGAAATAAATTTAATTGTTGGAATGGAAGAAATGTGTTGACAGTCTTGAAATATTTTGTTTTATGTATTGGAAATGATGATTAATCATTCTAACACAAAAGAAACAGTATAATGTAATGATGATGATGGTGGTAGTGTTGGTGGTGATGATTGCGGCGGTGGTGACGGCGATGATGGTGATAGCAGTTAGTAGGGGATAATCTAACATTGAAGTCAATGGGAAAATAATAAAGTTTTACTTTGCAACAAGACTTTTCAAGAACACTTCACTTCCATAACCCGGGAGTGGAGTTGGGGGAGGGGTTGGGATCGGAGTGGATAATGCCTGTATTGTTTACATCGGCATTTTGCTCATTGACAATATTTTCCATTCTACACGCATGCGATCTGCAGTTTTTAATTTGGAGAGCGTTCAACTCTTTCATGTTGAATAGCATTATGCCAAGTGCTGTAGTTCCTTACAGCTGATGTTACTACTACCACCATCACCACTGCTACTATTACTACCATCATCACCATCACTACTACTACTACTACTACTACTACTGCCATCATCTCTACTGTCACTACCACCACCACCACCACCACCACCGAATATGCCCAAGGCTTGTATCATACTACTTTGTTTGCCTTTGTGTCATTGTGAAGTAACTTTATTCATTTGCTTTGTCTTCTTTGTACGAAGCTTCTATTACATAAAAACTGGAAAAACAAACAGCACTGTGGATCGCCTAAATCATTTGTATGGCAAGAGAAAACTCGCATACAAAAACAAAACGAAAACGAAACAAAACAAATCTGTTTATCCAATCAAATTACACAGCAATATTTGATATGCTTCTGATGTTGTGGTAGTATATGATGAGTAAACAAAATATGATAATTAAAAAAAAAACAATTAAAAAATAATAATAATAATAATAATAATAATAATAATAATTAAAAATGAAAGAGGAGCAAAGAAAAATAAGGCCAGCTATATCTTTAAATAAGATCACCTGTTTCACATTTCAAACTTGTAAAATGTAAACACTTACTTTCTTCTCTTTATGTTTATTTTGGTTGCTGCTAAATTGCTGTTATATGTTTCCATACATATACACCTACCTTCTTTTAGTTCTTTCTTTCTATCTCTTTTATACATGCACATAAATAATAGTGTTGTGTTTTCTTTGTGTTCATAAGGTGACTTGACTCAAATAAACAAGTTCTTGTGTACCTCATTCCCATTGACTGAAACAGAGATTTGTTTTGTCAATAGAGTTGTAATAGAAACCAGACTTCTGTTTAGTCTTCTGTTTGTTGTCATCATTATGATTACCTATTTCTTTATTGCCCACATAGAGGGGACAAACAAGGACAGACATAGGTATTAAGTCGATTACATTGACCCCAGTGCGTAACTGGTACTTATCTAATTGACCCCGAAAGGATGAAAGGCAAAGTCAACCTTGGCGGAATTTGAACTCACAACGTAACTGCAGATGAAATACCTATTTCTTTATTACCCACAAGGGGCTAAACATAGAGGGGACAAACAAGGACAGACATAGGTATTAAGTTGATTACATCGACTCCAGTGTGTAACTGGTACTTATTTAATTGACCCTGAAAGGATGAAAGGCAAAGTCAACCTCGGCGGAATTTGAACTCACAACATAACAGCAGATGAAATACCACTAAGCATTTCACCCGGTGTGCTAACATCTCTGCCAGCTCGCCGCCTTATCATCATTATGATTACCATCAACATATTCCTCTTCGTTTTCATCATATTGCCACTAAGAATTAGCGTGATCGTTACCTGCGTCGCCTCATTGGCACTTGTGCTGGTGGCACGTGAAAAAACATTCGAGCGAGGTCGTTGCCAGTGCCGCTGGACTGGCTCCTGTGTAGGTGGCACATAAAAAGCACCATTTGAGCGTGGCCATTGCCAGTACCACCTGACTAGCCTTCGTGCCGGTGTCATGTAAAAGCACCCACATCACTCTCATAGGAACGGCATCCAGCTGTAGAAATTCTGCCAGATCAGATTGGAGTCTGGTGCAGCCTTCTGGCTTGCCAGTCCTCAGTCAAATTGTCCAACCCATGCTAGCATGGAAAGCGGACATTAAACGATGATGATGATCTTATATGTTATAAGACTGTTGTAACTAAGCTGGTCTTGGCTAACCATCACTAGCATTACTATACCTTAAGTCTGCCTGTCATTGATGATGATGGTGATGAGATAATGATCATAATTTCTAGCAGAGCAGTGATAGCTACCTGTGACCTCTGACATCATAGTATCAGTACCATACTGCTATGGCTATGTGGTACATACCAATAAGGTACAAGACATTTTGGCACTTGCTCTTTGGCATTGATAATTTGATACTGGCTATTTCGCATCAGATTTTTTAATGTTTCTCTCTCTCTCCGTTAATGAGGCAGAGAAAGTGTATGCCAGTCATGTTCAAATAAAATTGTAATGCCTCTATACTTCTATACAGCTGTGTATCCCTCAAGCACCAAAAAGCACTGTTGCCAAAGCATACTATGTCTAGTTAATCATGTCAAATCATCAGCATTTAAACACCTGCACCCAGTGTCTCATTCTAGTGTCCATACATCTCTGGCCTATACTGCCCTTTATTATCTTTCAACTTTTAAATATCTATTTGCATTACATGATGGAGTTAGTGTAGTGTGTCAGAGCTTGTGTATAGCTGTGTGTCTGAGGCCCTGTGTACTTTTGTGTCCAAGGCCCTGTGCACTTGTGTATCCGAGGCTCTGTTCACTTGTGTGTCCAAGGCTCTGTTCACTTGTGTGTCCAAGGCTCTGTTCACTTGTGTGTCCAAGGCCCTGTTCACTTGTGTGTCCGAGGCCCTGTTCACTTGTGCGTCCGAGGCCCTGTACACTTGTGCGTCCGAGGCCCTGTACACTTGTGTGTCCGAGGCCCTGTACACTTGTGCGTCTGGGGCCCTGTACACTTGTGCGTCTGGGGCCCTGTTGACTTGTGCGTCCGAGGCCCTGTTCACTTGTGCATCGGGGGCCCTGTTCACTTGTGCATCCGGGGTCCTGTTCATTTGTGCGTCTGAGGCCCTGTGCACTTGTGCATCCAAGGCCCTGTGCAGTTATTTTTCTTACTGTATAGGTTCTAATATTCAATTACTTTCTCTGGCCATCTACATTTAGTTTGTCTTTCCAGATTATAGTGTATGTACACCACACCAATTCAGTCCGACATGCTTGTGACCATGATGATGACGAACATGTCGAAGTGTGTTAGCTATGCATTATGAAAGGCAGGTTGAATACAAAAGGGCTTGAAAACTGTAGAGTTTTAAAAAAAAAGGAACATTTCCCATGTTCAAACACATGTGACACACAAACACTTATAAGTCTCATAGAAACTTTCTTACACACACAATACCTATATTGCCTTTCGAACCTGTTGTAGACTCCTGAACAGTATCTACCCACTTGATATCCTAGACATTACACTATTGGAAAAACAGCTGTGTTATGGTGATAGCTTTCTATCTCTGGTGGTAATTAGGTCAGTAAAATTACTGTAGATACTACACCATCATCGAAACTACAAATAGTTACTACAAATCATCAAAACAGTTCAGAGTCCATTGTGTGAATGTGTGAGTATATATATATTCAAACTTCCATTGAACTGAATAGTACAAGCAGTGCATTACCTGCACTGTGTTAATCTCTGTAAAAATCACACCTCACTCATTTTATATTTCTCTGTTGCTCTCATTTATCAGAAACTTCTTTTTCCTTTGTGTGTCGAAGAGAAAATATATCTATTACACACACACATCAGAAGTGAAATGATGCATGTCAGAAAAACCGAGGCAATAATTGCAAGTAACCTACAAACATTTGGTAGATGGAAAATAAATGTAGTGGCTGAATATACTAAGTGTATTAGATTAGATGTTATGCTATTGGATCGTAGCTTGTTTATTCATAGCTACTGGGTTTCATTGTCTATCTGCTTTACCTTGACTGAGTTTTTACTATGCAGGTAAAATAGAAACCAAATATGTTCTACAGGAGATTATTGGACATAACAGATAACTCTCCTCCACATCACATCCTGTTATCTTAACACCTTACCTGTCCAAAGCATTTTCATAAGTTTGTCCTAAACCTCATCATCATCATTTAACGTCCGCTTTCCATGCTAGCATGGGTTGGACGATTTGACCGAGGGCTGGCAAACCAGATGGCTGCACCAGGCTCCAATCTGATCTGGCAGAGTTTCTACAGCTGGATGCCCTTCCTAACGCCAACCACTCCGAGAGTGTAGTGGGCACTTTTACATGCCACCGGCACAAGGGCCAATCAGGCGGTACTGGCAACAGCCACACTCAAATGGTGTCTTTTTACATGCCAGCGGCACTAGCAACGACCTTACTCAAATGTTTTTTCACGTGCCAGTAAGGTGACACTGGTAACGATCATGCTCGAATGGTGCTTTTTACGTGCCACTGGCATGGGAGCCAATCAGCAGCCCTGGCAATGATCAAGCTTGGATGGTGCTTTTTATGTGCCACTGGCTTGTTTTTAAACTTTTAGTTAGCCCTTGTTTCATACATTCTGACTAATATAAAACTTACCTCTCATATATCTCAAGTTATTCTGGTGATTGAATAAAATTGGGAATGTGTCTCATATATGGTGCATAGATGTCAGGGAAAATATGTTTTATGTATCACATGTGAAGGCATGTGGTTTAGTGGTTAGGGTATCCAGCTCATGATTGTAAGATCATGAGTTTGATACCTGGGGGTGAAATGTGTCCTTAATTAAGATGCTTTATTTCATGTTGCTCTAGTCCACTCAGCTGGCAAAAACAAGTTGTGCTTGTAATTCAAAGGGCCAGCCCTATCACATTCTATCAGGTTGAGTAAATAGTAAGCAATGTTTTCAACCATGAAGAATTTGTACTAGATTATTGCAGTTTTTAATTTTTCTTAACATTTTTTTTTTTTTGCAATTGTCTGATTATACAGACATAGACTTGCCCAAATGCATCAAATTAACATTGATATTTTTTCCACCATCTGAAATGGAACTGTCAAAGTGTGATATTCAAGTAGTTTTGCTATTCAACTTTAAAAAAAAGACGTAAAGCAGCTAAAATTGCTTACGATATCAATGAAACTTTGAGCTGAGTGGTCAGCTCGTAAATGGTTTAAACGATTTTGCAGTGGAGACTTGAGCTGCCTTGAAGATCATGAGCATAGTGGACGTCCATCTGTCATGGATGACGGTCAATTAAAGACCATTATTGAGAAAGATCCACATAAAACCACTTGAGAACTATCAAAAGAACTTCAAGTTAGTCAGAAAACTGCCTGCGATCAGAAAATCAAAAAAGCTCTTCAAATGGGTACCACACAATTTGAATGAAAATCAGAAAATGTGCAGATATGAAATTAGCTCGTCACTCCTTCTCTGTAACCAGACCGATCCATTTCTCTACCGTATTGTAACTTGCGATGAAAAGTGGATTCTGTACAATAATAAAAAATGTTATTTGCAGTGGTTGGACGAAAATGAAACACTGCAAACCTTCCGTAAACTCAAGCTCTTCAAAAAGGTTATGGTGACTGTTTGGTGGTGTACTGCTGGACTCAGCTACTTTTACTTCTTAAAACCTGAAAAAAACCATTACTGCAGAAATACATTACCATAAAATTGCCAAAATGAACGAAAAACTGCAACTCCTCTGTCCCAGACAGGTCAACAGAAGAAGGCCATTCATTTTTCATGACAATGCTCAACCACATGTTTCACTAATGATGCTGCAGAAGTTGAGGGAACTTGGCTTTAAAGTTTTTCCCCACCTAGCTTATTCCCCAGACTTTTCACCTACCAACTACCACTTCTTCAAGCCCCTTGATGGTTTCCTGCAAGAGGAGGAGTTCAAAAATCGAACTGATGCTGAAAGTACATTCGAAGAGTTCATCAGCTCCAGAACTCCAGATTTTTATGTTACTGGAATAAGCAAACTTGTAACTCAGCAAAAATGTATTGATTGTAATGGTACTTACTTTGATGAATAAAATTTCCACATTGTTGAAATATATTGTGATGAATTTCACATTTCAAAACGTTGCTTACTTTTTACTCAGCCTGATATGTCACGCTGTATCTCTCTGAGAACTGTATTAAGAGTATGTGTGTCTACGTAATGCTCAATTAATTTCATGAACTGGCTGCTCTATTGATCAGATTAACTGGAACCCTCGTCATCATAACCAACTGAGGGTCGGAAAGTACGATATGTTATACAGAGGAGAGGCAAAAATTTAAATAAGGATATATTAGATAATTTAGTCCTAGTTATCTCTAGACAAAAAAGAAAAAGAAAAAAAACTATGGTCATTATTGGCAGGCCTTTTTAATCATAGGTCTGCTTAAATGAGCTAGACTGGGGCTTAACATTAAGGGTTTTTTTTCCCCAGGAAAGCTGTGTACCTGTTGTAGGCTGAATATATATGTAATCTATTTAATGTTTCCAAATCTCCAGGCAAATATCAGCCACACAAGCTCTTGGGGTTTGTGGAGTTGTTTGTTTGTTATTTTTAGTTTGTGCAGTGGGATTACTTGAAACGGTTACTTTGAGCTATAAAAACATATCAGGAAAGCACTTAGTCTGTCAAAATTCCCTTGAAAATAGCACTAAGAGAAAAGAGAGCTGTCGGAATGTTAGTGCTAACCTGAAGTGTGTAACCCAAGATAGAATTAGTTTGTATTCTTGCAAACGTGTTTCCAACCAGTATGTTTATTGCAGGTGATAAATGTAAAATATAATATATAAATGTTACCATAATATATGGTAGGTAAGTGGTAGGCCTTGAAGATTGCCTTTCGGAAAACAAACAAACAAACTACCTGCTGGTGTATCCGGTGTCCTAGCTTTGCAGATTAGATCCGATTATTGTAGATCTTGTAATCACTATATTAAAGATATCAGGTCCATTTAGTCTGCAACTTCCATCCCTTGAGCAGTGGAATTGATAAGGAGTTCCAATAACAGTGACAACCTCCTGAAATGATGCCTTCATTTTGGCAGTGGGTGGGTGTTTATTTTCTATAAATACCAACTAGTAGTACTACACTGCGTGCGCGCGCACACACACACACACACACACACACACACACACTTTTCACAGTCTGTTTCACTATTCTTTATTTTCAATACACTTCATTGATTCCCTGTCTCTTCTAATTATATAAGGGTGCTTTGCACTTTTAAACACCCAGTGAAACTACCTGCTTTTTATATAATATTTTTTATTGCCTCATTTTGCCTGTTCCTTTAGCAATCTGTCTGCTAATTGCTGTCTTACATAGAAATTTAAAATTTCTCCAAAAGTTTACTCTGTCTTGTGATCTATTACTGTTGTACAATTCCTAAAGTAATCACGATCAAGTTATAGACACCAGTGGAGTCATATCAGTGGGTTGATTGTGTTTTGAATCCTACCAAGGCCATCTCTTCTTTCATCCTTATGGAATTGATGAAATAAGTACCTGTTAAGTATGTTTTGCGCCAATGTTAAAAAACAAAGAATTATCATTAATGTACTGAAGTTGAATCAACTGACTATAGATAGGCTCTCCAAAAATTTGTGGCCTCCTGCCAAAGTTAGAAATTATTATTACGATTGGCACTGTCATGTCATAGAAAACTCGGTATTTAGATTCACTTGTGCCTCATTCTTGGCAGTGAAATCTGCTAATTCTCATTCAGAGTTTGCTTTAAATGCAGCAAGGCCTCGCGGGATAAAAACAAAGGTTGTTGGTTATGTTTTTTTTTTTGTGTGTGTGTGTTTTTTGTTTTTGTTTTTCAGTGCCTGCATATATAAACAGCATTGCAAGTGAGAGGTGATAACTGTCTCAACTGACTTCAGATTACATTTTTATTTAATTTAAAAAGAAATCTATTACTGTATCATGTTTCCAAAGTAATTTATTGAGAGTTGCTGAACTATCAATGTTGTAACAACAACAGTATTAGGAGACTGGTAGACTAGTAACTACTACGATGAATCAGAGTGTTTAGACATTACATCTCATCTCCGGGTACATTCAGTTCATAAGCAATATTTTATTTCCTGTTATTACCTCTTGTAAGATCGCAGTATTATATTTGCTTACGTACATCCACTTAACTCTGTTCATACATTGTTATATTTATAGCCCAGGACAAACAAACAGTGTATTAAAAATATTAGTATTAGTGGTGTACCACACGAAAAGTCATTTTTCAATATAAAACATTTCTAAGTTATGATTATGGATGTTAGTGAAAGCAGCTAATGGGTAAATCCAAATTTGTAAACACTTGGCTAGTTTCACTTTCCAGGTGGTGTTTGTCTTGTAAGCAATGATTTTGTGCCTTTCAAATAATATGGTGACTGTTGAAGAAGCCTGCTTTCCTTTTTTATGAGTTCAAATTATATCATATTATGCAACTGAAACTATTTGGAATGAGCTGTGTTAAACAATGAATAGTACAGTGATAGTTTAAGAAATTTCACTCATAGAATGAACACCTTTAAAGTAAGCCATGACAGGAAACCAAAATTCGTTATAAATGGAAACCAGTTATGAAAGCTGGTAAAAAGAAACTCTCAAACTGGTTTGTAAATTTGAAACAGACTTAGCTGTATTTTCTTTTGTTAGCTTCCTGCCATTTGCTCGACATCAGGAACATGATGTTGGATAATTAAGTTTCATATGGATTGATACAACATCAGATATTGCGACGTCTGGAAACCAGAAACAGGAAGTTGAATAAAGGGGTTTCATATGGATTGATGAACTCGGAACGTATCGGGTTGGTTGTGAACCCTGCTGTACCCTTTCACCACAACTTTCTCTCACTCTTTCTTCCTGTTTCTATTGTACATGTATTTCAAAGGGCCAGCCTTGTCACACTCTGTGTCACGCTGAATCTCCCCGAGAACTACGTTAAGGGTACATGTGTCTGTGGAGCGTATGAGCCGTGACGTCACTGGTGCCAAGCTGTATCAGGGCCTTTCCCTTTCCCTTGGATAACATCGGTGGCATGGAGAGGGGAGCCTGGTATGCGTGGGCGACTGCTGGTCTTCCATAAACAACCTTGCCCAGACTTGTGTCTGGGAGGGTAACTTTCTAGGTGCAATCCTATGGTCATTCATGACCAAAGGGGATCACAACAGTATATGGATTGATGGAACATCAGATTCTGCAACGTCTAGAAGTGTGTTTAATGCTGCTAATTCACTGTAAAAAAGAAGCCTGTCTGACATTATGTCATTACTTATGATGAAAAATGGAATAGACAATTGTTAGATGCAGACGAGTCTCTAAAACATTTTCCAAAGCAACTGTTACATCCCAAAATGGTTATTAGTGGCTGAATAATGGTTTGTAATAGGTTTAGTTCAATATTCCTATTTTGCAACAAAGGAAATCAATTGCTGCAAGCTCACATTGCCATGAAATCGACCACGTGAATGGAAAACTGAAATCAAAACAGCCAAGACTGGCTAATAGAGACAGATCAATTCTACTGTTTGACAATATTCAACTGCACACTTTTCAAATCACTTTTATAAAATTAACAGAGCCACATTATGAAATTTTCCTGCACTCGTCTTATTCACCTAAAATCTCTTTGTAAATCATAACTTTTTCAAACATTTGAAAAACTGTTTATATATAATAAAATATCGTTAGATCAATACACTGTAATGAAGAAGTTGAACAGTATAAGTGCAGGAGTGGCTGTGTGGTAAGCTTGCTTACCAACCACATGGTTTCAAGTTCAAGTCCCACTGCGTGGCACCTTGGGCAAGTGTCTTCTACTATAGCCTCAGGCCAACCAAAGCCTTGTGAGTGGATTTGGTAGACGGAAACTGAAAGAAGCCAATCGTGTGTGTTTGTGTGTGTATGTATATGTTTGTGTGTCTGTGTTTGTCCCCCCAACATTGCTTGACAACCGATGTTGGTGTGTTTTTACGTCCCCGTAACTTAGCAGTTTGGCAAGTGAAACTGATAGAATAAGTACTAGGCTTACAAAGAATAAGTCCTGGGGTCAATTTGCTTGACTAAAGGCGGTGCTCCAGCATGGCTACAGTCAAATGACTGAAGCAAATAAAAAAGAAGTACATTGGTTACAAAGGGGGAAGAGTTGTTTTCATTAAGAATATCTAATTTAACATCACATTGGCAAAAGCAGTTAGACATAATGGAGTAAATTTTCATGAAATTTATTTGTCTAATCCCTTTTACATGTTTAATTTTTCTTTTAAAAAACATTTCATCTGGTACACTCCAATATAACTGTTATGATTAATTGCAAGCATGGCTGTGTGGTTGAGAAGCTTACGTTGCAACCATGTGGTTTTGGGTTCAGTCCCACAGTATAGAACTTAAGGCAAATGTCTTCTACAATAGCCCTGGGCTGACCAGTGCTTTATGAGTGAATTTGATTGATGAAAATTGTGTGGAAGCCCATGAGTGTGTGTCTCTGACAGTTGGTACTGGTTTGTTTATGTCCCTATAACTTAATGGTTTGGCAAACGGACTGATAGAATAAGCACCAAACTTGAAAAAATATAAGTACTAGGTTCGATTTGTTCAACTAAAACCCTTCAAGGAGGTGCCCCAGCATGGCCGCTGTCCAATAACTGAAACTAATTAAAGAGAAAAGATTTCAGACTTCTCTCTACTTTTACATACCTAAAGCAGAGAGTAGGATCTATTATACTGCCTACTCCTTCGTTATTCATTTTATATAATTGCTAACTCTTCATTTTCTTAAGATCTCCTTTGTTAATTTCATTGGCAGTTGTTATGTTAAGATCTCCTATGGTTTCCATTCGTTTGTTGATAATATCCATGCTATTTCTGAAGTGGGATTCTGGCTTCATACATCCTTAACACATGTCAAAGATATTGCTAACATTTGTTTTCAGCTCCATGATACTTAAATATGAATGATCTTTTCTAAACACTTTATCACTGAATAAATCTTGCCATCAGATTAGAATAATTTTCCTTCAAACATTTCGTTAGGAAGTTGAATAGTTAAATTTGCTAAATATGCATGTTAATCATAAGACTTCAGCTACAAGAGACCCTTGACATTTGCTGTAAACATCTGTAGATAATAGACCAAGCCTTATTTTATATCATGTTATCTCATAGTTATTTCAAGTAGTTCCCAATCCAAACTGAGGCTGTACTTTAGTAATCATATAAGCGTAGGTCATGGTTATTGGCTTATGGTTCTGAGTTCGAGCCCTACTCAAGTCAGCTTTGCTTTTCATTCATTAAAAACAAATAGAAAAGAAAAAAATACCACTAATATGCTACAATATACTGTCCTTATGTCTGAACTGGTATTACTTCTATTAGAGTTCCCATTTAAGAGAAAGCCTTATGGTTTATGGATAACCGTTGTATGACATAAAACTTCTACATAGGCGCAGGAGTGGCTGTGTGGTAAGTAACTTGCTTACCAACCACATGGTTCTGGGTTCAGTCCCACTGCATGGCATCTTGGGCAAGTGTCTTCTACTATAGCCTCGGGCTGACCAAAGCCTTGTGAGTGGATTTGGTCGACAGAAACTGAAAGAAGCCCATCATATGTATATATATATATGTGTTTGTGTGTCTCTGTTGGTCCCCCCAACATCGCTTGACAACCGATGCTGGTGTGTTTACGTCCCTGTAACTAGCGGTTTAGCAAAAGACACCAATTGAATAAGTACTAGGCTTACAAAGAATAAGTCCTGGGGTCGATTTGCTCGACTGAAGGCAGTGCTCCCGCATAACTGCGACCAAATGACTGAAACAAGTAAAAAGAGTAAAAGAGTACAATACTGTTTCTACTTTGTAGATTTTCACTTATCATGAGGGGTTTCTGAACATAAAACCCATGGTAGTTGGGATTACTGTAAAGCAATTATATAATTGTTGCATCATGAATGCATGTTTTGAACTACATACACACAGCATTATATTTCCTGTTTTTGCTATATCTCATGGTAATCATATATATATTATTGTATTGATTGTCATAGTTTCCTCTTCACAGGATAAAAAGAAAAGTAAATATAAAGGTATATGAATCTGTTTTCATTGTCATTTATAACTTTCCGTGATGCAATTTTTTTCTGCTTCAACACACTAATCTCTTATCACTTGCCAAACAAGTACAACTCGTATATATGTGTATGTCATTTTATTGTGAAACAGCTTAAAATTTAAACAATTCATTGTTACTTGCAATTAAATTATTCACACTGCCTTTCCCCCGTTGTTTTCTTGCAATACACTATATTATAAAAAAAAAATACATGGATTTATATATGGTTTTTCATTAAGCTTAGCTCTTCTCTATCTGTCCACTAGATATAGGAAGTATTATAGATTTATTTGTATTTACATTAGGCATTAAGAAACTGAATATCTTTCCTGTAAAATATTTCCTATGTAAATGTGTACCACCTGGTAACGTTAAACTAACTTTAAACTTTGCGATTCACAAAATAATCAAGAAAAGCCAATTTTTATTGACAGGATCTTGTTTCTAAATCTAATTACTGTCGTAGTATAGATTGCTTGCATTCCTAGGTGGATAATGTCTCCCTACAGAACTTCTAGTTAAAAGGTATCTTGAGATATGTAATCTATGCTTAAGAAGATGCTTGAGTCACTTGGGTATAGGACAACCTTCTAAGAGGTACTTAGCTATTTGGCCAAGTTCCATCAAGCTCTAAATAGGTACTGCAGTTTATATAATTCACTGCTCTAAACAGCAACAATGGCACTATTTATTTTGTCTGTTTTTTATTTAGTTTTTGGTCAGTCAGCTAAACTAGAGCAAGTAGAATTTAGATGCTTTGCTCAGGGGAACACCCAAATGGTTGTGCTATGCTTGTAGATGTTTCAACCCATGACCTTGTGGTCAGTTGTCTAGTATCTTAATTTGACAGCAATTAAATTATTCTTTTCACAGGCTTCATGAGACCACTCTCCTGGCACTCAATTTTTGTAGTATCAAATTGATGAATAATATCTTATTCTAGATAAGTTACCAATAAGCACAGGAATGGCTATGTGGTAAGTAGCTTGCTTACCAACCACATGGTTCCGGGTTCAGTCCCACTGCATGGCACCTTGGGCAAGTGTCTTCTACTATAGCCTCGGGCTGACCAAAGCCTTGTGAGTGGATTTGGTAGACGGAAACTGAAAGAAGCCCGTCGTATATATGTATATATATATATGTGTGTGTTTGTGTTTGTTCCCCCAACATCGCTTGACAAACAATGCTGGTGTGTCTACGTCTCCGTAACTTCGCAGTTCGGCAAATGAGACTGATAGAATAAGTACTAGCTTACAAAGAATAAGTCATGGGGTCGATTTGCTCGACTAAAGGCGGTGCTCCAGCATGGCCGCAGCTAAATGACTGAAAGAAATAAGAGAGTAAAAGAGAGAATCAACCACAGGTAACATTTTTATGTAAAATAGTTGAATTTAGAGATGAGTTGTATCCTTGTTAATTTTAGAGTGCAGCCACTGTTTACCACACTGAAGTCTTTTGCCCAGTGCTGTTTCTTTACAGCTAGGTGGACCTGGCCACTGAGAACTAAATGTTTGTGCCACAGACCCAAATTAAACTTTGGAAAAGGGTTGTCGTTCAGTTATCCAAAGTAGTTAATGCATTTAGCTAAAAAACAACAAAAAAGCTCAGTGATTGATGGACATAATAAATAGACATATGTAGGTTCTTCTGTGTATAATACTTTCAGTTGAACAAGAAAATTGTAATAAAGCTGTATGATAGTGGTGTCAGCCATGGCATGCAGGCCATCATATAACTTGTTTGACATTACGTTTTTTATTCTTCTCTTCCATTTTACAAATTCAGTGAGCACATGTGCATTGTATGTTCATACTTTTCTTTCCGGCTCTTACTCAAGACTGTTTACAGATCACAACCATCTCATAAACATGTGGTCGTGAGGAGCACTTCATGCTTCGATGGTTGTAAAAAAACTCAATTAACTGAGATTATCCATGTAATTAGGAGACAAAAATTCCTTCAAGAGGTACTTTAAAATCTAAAATAAAATAAGGTAGACTGCTCTAATAACATCAGCTACTAATATTTTTAAAAATTAAGCTGGTGTAGATGAGCGGTGTAGATCTTGTCTTTAAAAGGCTGCTAATGAAAGCAATGAACTTGTTTAAGTCATATTGGATCTCCTCAGCAAAACATTTTACTCAGTCAGCAAGACTTGGAGAAAGATGTGTAGCAATGTTCATTATGGATATTAATATGGCTGACAGAAAATACCTCAGAGGTATGCTCTATTTGTTGGCTTTGAAGACAAGATCCCCTTCATTAATCATCATGCATTTCTTAAAATTTGAAGTTGCTGATATTTGAGTTACCATCCTTGGTTGTTATGTTAAGATATTAAACACCTCACTTAGAGAGTTTTCATCTCCTACTTGCTTGGATAATCTCACTTAATTAGTGTTTTTCAACACACTGTATCATGTATGTCAGTCTTTATGTTCAAACCCAGCTTGCTTAGTAACTTACTGTCCACTTTTTCCACACCCTTTTCATTCAATTAGAGTAACTTATTGAAAGAGTTTTCTGTAATTTTTAGGTTGTCGTAAATTTTCAGTTTAATTGAAGTAACATGCTTTGTTAAGTGTCTCTTTTCAGTAATAGAGCTATCACCATTGTCAGGTTGCACCAAGAAGGTTGCACCCAGTGAATCACACTGGTTAACATTTAGACACAAGTATGAAAAGACCATGACTAGATTTGTTCGTTGAAGTAGGAAAGAAATTCTAAACAGTTTTCTAGAAATGATATTAAGCTAAATTTGTTAGCTATGGTATTTTTCCTTGCCAATGGAAAATCATTAGTTTTTGATCATCAGTTGTCTGTAATTTTGGCTTGGTTAATGAATAAATTGAAACTTTGATGTTAGCTAATGAGCCATTGTCATTGCCTAAACATTGGAATTGTTTGAAGAGTTTTGCAAAGACCAGAGATTTATGTTAATTATGGTGAAATTTATTGAAAAAATAGTTAGGTGGTTAAATTTAGACAGTTGTGTGTGTGTGTAACATTGAGGCAGATTATCAATGAGCACCTTCTATGTAGTTAATCAACCTACTAGAAATAGTAGGTAAAATCTTTACTGTCTTAAGGACATATTAAATAATGTATTTCTGGATATACCTACAATGATAGGATGGTCATGGCTGGAATGCTTGCTCAGGATTGATCTAGGGCTAAAAAGAGCCAATTAGATATGTATACTCTTGTAAACATTAACTTACAAATGTTCACACTGAACATCAACTGCATTAATCTCTTCACTTGGGGGAGAAACTTCTCTTCATTTAACTTATTAATAATAACAATAATAACAAGAGCACTCAGAGAGCGTGGACCTCCACCAAGGCAACACCAACGTCCTCTCAATGATTAGCTGGAAATGATTTTTAAAATGAGAATATCTGAAATAATCTCGATTGCTCTCACAAATGAGAATACTAAAAATGAGCCTGACTGCTCTCAAAAATTAAGTAAAAAAAAAACGGAAAAATAATCCAGACTCTTTGTCCAGTACTGGATCAATCCCAAAATCTAATCAGTTCATGTCAGTCTCCAGGCCAAACATCCCTGAAAGCTTCATCCAAACCCATACAGTGGTTCTTGAGATATCTTGTCCATGGACAAACAAACATGACTGAAAGCAATACCTCCACCTTCGCTAAGGTGGAAGGAATAATAGTAATAATAATAATAATAAAAACATAATATAAGGCAACCATGTATCTCTTCTACTGCAAGAAACCCATTCCAGCTCCTTTTATCATACTTTAACCTCTCCTTTCCTAGCATAAAGCTGCCCATCTCTCTATTGTAGTCCCACTCTGTCGAGGGGTGACTTAATCTTGTGAGTTACATTGTGACATCACTAGTACTGTTGCCATGGAACAAAGTATCCAGTACACTTTGTAAAATGGTTGGCAGTAGGGAGGGAATCTAACCATAGGAACTATGCCAAAGTAGAAATTGGAATATGATGCAGCCCTTTCATTCATCAGATCTATTCAAAGCATCCAATCTATGCCAACATAGAAGATGGCAGTTAAATGGTGATGAGGATTGTTTAAAGATTTAAATATAAGCAATAAGGATATAGGTAAAATCTTTATATATAAAAGTAAGGTTGTGTGTCTGTCTCCTACGATTTAGATTCCTAACTACTCCCACATTTTGCGGTGCAGTTTAACCAAAACCGGGTATCTTATAGTTGTGATTCATATCGAGCCCTTCTCGGTATTAGCATGAGTCTACGATTTAAAAAAAAATTTACCATCATTTTTTTCCATTTTAATGCATTTTTTTCGCTATTATATAAGGGAAGTAACTCTCTAAAAATGTCTACGATGAGTCAACGATTTAAAAAAAAATTTACCATCATTTTTTTCCCATTTTTAATGCATTTTTTTGCTATTTTTTGGCTATAACTCTCTAAAAATGCTTATATAGTTATTTCCCTTACAAACCCAAGCAACGCCGGGCGATACTGCTAGTATGTAATAATTGAAAAAAAGAGTCAGATGTGACTTGAAACCTTATTGCAGGCATTTCCTGCCACCAGTCTTTTTTTTTTTTTTTACTGTGAAAATCATTCCCACTTTTACAGCTTGATAGACTAAGATAAGCAGCTTGCTCAGGTAGACTGTGTCGCAAGCACTGTTAGATTACTTTTCATTATCCTAGCAGAGCTGCTCTGTTTAAAGTGTTGGCTTAATCTAATGTAACTTCTCAAGGAGGTGAATTTCATTTTTTTTTTTTATTACATATCTCCATTGAAGACCATTCAGAAGGGTTTTAGCATTTGTATTTTCAATGACAAATGACCAAGGGTTGTCGTTCAGTTATCCAAAGTAGTTAATGCATTTAGCTAAAAAACAACAAAAAAGCTCAGTGATTGATGGACATAATAAATAGACATATGTAGGTTCTTCTGTGTATAATGCTTTCAGTTGGAGGCAATGCTAAATGACCGAGACCCTCTCGGAGGCAATGAGAAATGACCAAAGACTTTTGGCATTATGCTGTGCTTGAGAAGAAGACCCATGAAGCCAAGTGAAATTGTAGTCATGGCAGATACTGGTGTCACGCAACTGGCACCCGTGCTAGTGGCATGTAAAAACACCCAATACACTCTTGGAGTGGTTGGTGTTAGGAAAGGCATCAAGCCATAGAAACCATGCCAAATCAGACTGGAGTCAAACCATCCAACCCATGCTAGTATGGACAACAGATGTTAAATGATGATGATGATTATGGTGATCATCATAATTTTAAGAGGCAGTTTCCCATACTTGCATGAGTCAGATGGAGCTTATTGAGGTAGCTTTTCTATGGCCAAATGCCCTTCCTGTTGCCGGCAGTCACCTGTTTCCAAGCAAAATGATATTTTCCTATGGTCAAACATGTTTTCACAGAATATTGAACATGAACCACACTGCTTGTATAACACTGACTCTCATTTACAACTATTATATGATGCCAAGAAAGGAGGCACAAACACCCAAATACTCACTCCATACATACACATAGATACATACAATATATATTTAACTAAGTTCTCTCAATTTCTGTCTACCAAATCCACTCACAAGGCTTTGGCCTTTGGCCAAAGTGCCATGAGCCCACAACCATATGGTCAGGAAGCAAACTTCTTAATCACACAGCCATGCTTGTACCTATTCTATTTTCATCATCATCATCGTTTAATGTCTGTTTTCCATGCTAGCATGGGTTGGACAGTTTGACCAGGGTCTGGGAAGCCTGGAGGCTGCACCAGGCTGGTCTGGCAGTGTTTCTACAGCTGGATGCCCTTCCTAATGCCAACCACTCCGTGAGTGTAGTGGGTGCTTTTTATGTGCCAGGTGAGGCTGGCAACGGCCACGATCGGTTGGTGCTTTTTACGTGCCACCATTTTATATTTCAAAATTATGTAAATTAAACAATATATTAAATCACCAAGAAATAGATTCAAATGATGATGATCAGTAATAATCATCAGTAATATTTTTATGTTTGTTCTTCTATGTTGGCATGGTGAGTTGGGAACATCTGCTGCACAGCTAATCACCATTTGTCTCAAACTTACATTATCTCTGCTGTGAGGACCGTATCTGGAGAGCTGACTTTTCCTTTCATATCTTCCATGTGTGTGTGAATGTGTTGTTTTGGGGAGAAGACAAAGAAAATTTTCCCTGAATAATTCCTTTGTTCTTTCAGAATATTTTATGTTTGTGCCTTTTGTTGTAATAACATCTGTTTAGATAAGTGTTTCTTTTATTTATTTTAATTTTTCTCCCAAAATTTTCCTGGTTTGCATCTCCTCCTCCTCCTACTGTGGCAATATATTATAATGTCTATCTAAATTTCTTTGAATTATTGCAGCAGGCATTTCCTGCCACTAGTTTTTTTTTTTTTTTTTTTTTTTTTACCGTGAAAATAATAATTTTTACAGCTAGATAGACTAAGATAAGCATCTTGCTCAGGCAGACTCCAACCCCAGGACGTGTGTCGCAAGCACTGATATCTGCTAACATCCGGCGCCTGTGTTGGTGTTGTGTGATGGATTACTCTGTGTTTAAAAGGATGATGTTGACAGAAACATTTCATTTGATATTTTACTAAATCATAGAATCAACCAGGCAGCTAAATATTTCATCATCATCACTACTGTGCTTCATTCAGTGCATTCCTCATGCACTTGGAATTTATATTTGTTTTTTTTTATATTTAACTATTCTATTGTTTGGTATCTGTCTTGGCTCCAATCACACAGTTGTAAAATAGGAGTGGCACTTGTTGTCAGTTTAGTATCTTAGACTAATGCACACACCACATTTCAACAAGGCCAGGGTCAGAGCACAATGGCCAGACCAGGATCTGACCTATGGTTATAAAGCCAAGACTCAAGCAGTTGAATCTTCACAATGTCATTTGTTTAAATTTCTTCAAACTGGTTTAATTTCTTACACATTTTCATATCTTGGGTACAGTGCAGTAGCTGCAGTCCTGCTGCATGGCACCTTGGGCAAGAGACTCTTCTGCTATAGCCCCCTGGCTAACCAGTACCTTGTGAGGGAATTTGGTTGACGGAAACTGAAACTAGTTGTGTGTGTGTGTGTGTGTGCATGGGCATGTGTGTGTGTATCTGTGCATGCATGTGTGTGTGTGCATGCATGTGTTTGTGTGTGTGTGCATGTGTCTGAATGTTTACCAAAGCTATGTTGGGCTATGGCATCCGTTGTATCTGCAACCAATTGGTTCAGAAAAGCAGAGGATATTGTAGTTAAAATAAGTCTAAGCCTGAATCACATGGCAATCATGCTAAAACATGTTAAATGACACAAACGAATAATTTGTGTAGTTTAAACTCAAAGGGATTCAAAGTCAATAATTCAATCCCTGCTATGGCTAGGGCTCATTAATCTACTATAGACTGAAGATAATTTTGTGCTTGTGTATTACAAGGACCCATGTGGAGTTGAGGAGATAAACTTGTCTGGTGTTAGCTAATTTTGTCAGATATTGGGTTGTTGCTTACACTGCTGGAAATGGTGCAGCTACTGGTGGCATAAATTTTCGAAATTGCAATAAGAAGGACATTTATCTACTTGACAAAGACTTAATGAACCAATCCATCACAACTTACTCGTAGACTCAATGTTTCTTCTGTTTTTAACTAGAATATCCTCTGCTTTTCTGAACCAATTATTTGCATATTTTCTCCACTGAGTCCCTCTTCTACCACCTATCATCCTCTTGATGTCTCTCTCTCCTTCTCCCAGGTCCCACTCTAAACATTACATGCAGTCCTTTCTCCCTAGAATTGTAATACAATGGCGGCAAGCTGGCAGAAACGTTAGTGCGCTGGACGAAATGCTTAGCGGCATTTCGTCTGCCGTTATGTTCTGAGTTCAAATTCTGCCGAGGTTGACTTAGCCTTTCATCCTTTTGGGGTCGATTAAATAAGTACCAGTTATGCACTGGGGCTGATGTAATTGACTTAATCCGTTTGTCTGTCCTTGTTTGTCCCCTCTATGTTTAGCTCCTTGTGGGCAATAAAGAAATAAGAATTGTAATCCTCTGAGATTCTTTCCCCCTAATACAGACAATGTCATACTGATATGCTTGTAGAACCTCAAACATTGCCTTTCCACGTTCAACTAATTTTTTTTTTTTTTAAAAAAGAGAAAATAGAAAAAATATATTTAAAAAGAAAAGCAAAACCTGCTGCTGTGTAACTAAGTGATGTGAAGCAATGTAAGATTCCATGTCCTATTTAGAAACAAGTCAGGGAATCATGAGCTAGCAATGTAGGTAGACACCCTTGCCACTCAAACTAGTATCTCCCTCAAATTATATCTGTCTGGTTGTTTAAAGCTCCACATCAACCCTGGTTCAAGTAAATCATCATCATCATCATATCATTTAACCCTTTCGTTACCAACCCGGCTGAAACCATTTAGTCACAACTTATGTTCCTAATACTAGCTTAATGATAACTAAGCTATTTTACTAACTTCCTTGTTATATTTAAAGTAACATAGAGCATCTCAAAATAAATACAGTAACGAAAGGGTTAATGTCTGTTTTCCAAGCTGGCAATAGTCGGATGGTCTGTATGATTTGAGTGAGGTTTGGCTGCTATTTCTAGCTGATCGAGCGATCTTGTAAAGAGAAAATTGCTTGCTTGTATTTGTTAGCAAAAGGTAAGACTGGCCTGCAGCCAACAATTGAAATGTAAATATTAAAATTTGCATAAGCCTCTCCCATTCAGGGGTGCGTGGAATGTAAATAATTAAATAAGAAACGTCATTTGTGCGAGTTTTTGTCATATTTGTTTAATTTCTTATTTATATATTTATTGCTTTTAATTCTTTTACTAGTTTCAGCCATTGGTCTGTAGCCAAGGTGGGGCACTGCTTTCAAGTCTATAGTTGATTATGTTGACTCCTAGTACTTGATTGGGACTCATGTTATCAACACATTACATCGAAAAGCAATGGCAATCTGGGCATAAGAGATATCAGTAGAATATAAAGGGACATAACCAAATACCAAGGGTTTTTTTTACTTTTTTGATGCATTGATTGGTGCAGGCATGGCTGTGTGGTTAAGAAGTTTGCTTCCCAACCACATAGTTTTGGGTTCAGTCCCACTGTGTGACACTTTGGATAACTGTCTTTGGCTATAGCCTCAAGCTGACCAAAACCTTGTGAGTGGATTTGGTTGACAAAATTTGAAAGAAGCCTATCATGTGTATGTATGTCTATGTAAATGGATGTATATGTATGTATGTGTGTGTATGTGTGTGTGTATGTATGTGTGTGTATATGTATGCATGTGTGTATATGTATGCATGTGTGTGTGTATGTATTGTGTTTGGTTGTGTTGTTTGTATTGTTTGTATGTTTTGTGTGTGTATTGTATGCATGAAGTGTTTGTATATTGTATGTATGTGTCTCCTTGTTCTAATATCATGTGATTGCTGTCAATGGATGTCATTCATTTCCTGTATTCTGCTGGAACATGTCTGACTATATAGAAATATTCCCTCACTTAGAGACAAGTGAAGGCTAATGACAAAAATGACATCTGGGCTGTGGAGAAATCTGCCTCAGTAAATTCTATCTGACCCATGCAAGCACAGAAAAGTGGACATTAAACCAATGACGATGATTGTACTGTAACCCATCAGTTTCAGAAGGCTGATAGATGAAGTTGATTTCAAGGTGGATGAGATGGAATTTAGAACATAAAGTAAAGGGGTTGGGCCAAATATTACAAGTTATCTGTACTGATTCATCCTTCATGCTGTTGTTTTGTTTAGAAAGCTTATAATTTTTATTTGTGTTTGTTTTTTAATTTCAGCCCAGAACCGATATACAATTGAACTGAATGAAGTAATCGGAGTAACAACAGAAAAATATGACAGCAGTAGCAATGGGTTTTCATCAAAGGATTCGAGTACCCTTTTTGTGGAAATGCAAACCCTTAAGCCCCATGTATTTTCGGTGTTTCACATCCGTAGAATTGGTCATCATAAGTGGCGCGAACGTAAAGTAACATTTCGCTGTAGAGACAGCACAACTTGCCAAATATGGGTGGAATCTATCCGAAAAGGTTTAACCAATCCAAGTAAGTACAATTAGTTTACATTTAAAATTTGTCTTTTGTACTTTTGTCAACCCTAGTGCTTGGTCTGGTACAGGTTTTATTGATCTCTTGAACACAGAGCACCTAAATCAATCCAAGTACTAAAATGTAAACACACACACGCACACATATATATACATATATACGACAAGCTTCTTTCAGTTTCCGTCTACCAAATCCACTCACAAAGCTTTGGTCGGCCCGAGGCTATGGTAGAAGACGCTTGCCTAAGGTGCCACACAGTGGGAGTGAACCTAGAACCATGTGGTTGGTAAGCAAGCTACTTACCATACAGCCACTCCTACACACACACACACACATATATATATATATAAATAAAATATGAAGTGCTGGTAGCAGTTGAATATGAACAGGTCCAATGCCATTCATAGTTATAGTGGCAGCATGCTATGAATGGGAGAGATGGTGAGTGTTAGAGAGATATGATGTGTCAATACATCTGTTGGACATCTGCTGGAGTGTGTTGGTAAACAACTCTATAGCAAAAACTCAAGGTAGAGTGAGAGATGGGTGTCCTTTTTTGCATGTGGCCTAGGCTGTTCATATATATATAGCAACAGCACCAACCCATAAGTAGGATTAGTATTCCATCCATGATCTCGTTTTGTAGGGTGTCAATCGCTGTTGAGAGGTGAAGCATTTTCTGGCTCTAAAGAGGAAGGCTAGTTTTTGTTAGATTGTAGATATGGAACAAGCAAAAGAGATCAACAGCAGGGATTGTATAGATAACTTAGAAAATAATAGATAACATAAAATATTTATCTGCTATATGACCTGGTTAAATAAACAATCACATATTAAATAACTGATTATCTAAGAGTTTATATATATAAACACACCCAATTTTGCCTAAGGTAGTACAATTTTGGATGATTAGAAAATAAAATTTTAATTAGAAAATATTGACCAATCATATTTAAAATGATATGCTATGCCATATGTTGTAATATTTTGTGTTGTTGGTTGGCCATGATTCAGCCGACCTATGATCAAATGTGTTTCAACATGATGATTTCTGGGTGGGTGGTATATGTAGGCCTATTCTATTTAATTGCCTTTATATGAGATAAGATGATGTAATTTGAAGTAGATTTGGTTGCTGTTTCTAGTAGCTTAGGTGGCTATACTGATGCTCACTCGTTAGCATATTTCATGTTTGTTGTCGGTCAACACTAATTTGGCAGACCGATGATTAAAAGCATTCTGTCTTCTCGCTGGAGAAGTATATTTTGCAATGTGTCATTTGTTTTAAGACACTAAATTATGTTTTGAAACAAATATGGGTGGTCATTTCTAGCAAGCAATGTGATGACACAAAAACTTCCTAATTGTTGCCCTATATATATATAAAGCTGAAGTTGTCTGTGTATGGCAGTTTTGGTAGCCTTCAACTAACACTATCTCCTCTGAGACCCTGTGGTGCAAGTTGACCAAAATTGAGAGTATGATAGAAGGCTTGCTCTTCCTTCCGTAGAAGAAAAAATTCAAATCGGACCATGTTAACACCAAAAATTATTTACATCAAAAAGGTGCTTTTTTTTCTATGAAAATCCCTAATTTTTTACGATTTTTTGACTGCTGTGTTGCCATTTTTCGGTGTATTTCAACCAGAAAAATGTTCACTTAAAGAGAATAAGCTACATAATGCAAAATTTTTACTTTTAAAAAATTCCAATTCTAAAGGGTCGAAACAAACCCGAGCAATGCCGGGCTATACTGCTAGTAACTGATAAAACTAGATTGAGATTGTTGTCCTGAAATAAATATCACATGTGAATACTTAGAAAACGGTGGCTACAGTATGGTTGCGTGCTTGAGTAGCTTGTGCTTCATGACCACTTAGTTCCAGGTTCAGTCCCACTGCATGATACCTTAAACCTTCTACTACCATAGCCTTGGCTCAGATAAAGCTTCATGAGGGAAATTTATTAGACGGAAATTATACACCAACCCACTGGATAATATTTGTTGGTGTGTGTGTATGTTTAATATGTAAAGCACAGTACCCTCTGTATGCAAAGTATGGGGTCAAGATGACCCTTTACTTTGGCCAAAGGTATAACAATCTTTTTCGTGTTTTGTATCATGGCAAAAGATATCCAGGACATTGTATATAGGAGTTGGTGTTTGGAAGGGCATTCAGCTGTAGAACTTGTGCCAAACATTGATGCATCATCATTGTTGTTTTAACATCAACTTCTCCATGCTTGCTTAGGTTGGACATAATTCATTGAGGTAGATTTTCTATGGCTGATGCCTGTCCTGTCATCCTCAAAGACAGAACTATAATAATTTCACTGACTGGCTCCTGTGCTGGTGGCACATAAAAAGCATCATTCGAGCGTGGTCGATCTCAGTGCTGGCTGACTGGTCTTGTGCCAGTGGCACGTGAAAGGCACCATTCAAGCATGGTTGATGCCAGTACTGCCTGACTGGCCCTCATGCTGGTGACATGTCAAAAGCACCCACTAGTTGGAGTGGTTGGTATTAGGAAGAGCATCCAGCTGTAGAAACTTAGCTTGGTCAGATTGGAACTCGGTACAGCCTTCTGGCTTGCCAGCCCTCAGTCAAACTGTCCAACCCATGCTAGTATGGAAAGCTAATGTTAAATGATGATGATGACGACGATGATGATGATGATGAGAATGTATCTTCAGTGGTAGTGCACTGTTTTTGTAGCAAAGTTTCTTTGATTTCTTGTGTTGTCTGAAATTGGCAAACTTCCAGAGTGGATTTCAGTTTTGGGAACAAAAAATATAAAATGTTTGCAGGACCCATATCCTGAGAGTAGGGCCAAAAAGTTACGGATGAGGAGTGATGCATGAGTAGTCATGTTGTCATGGTGCAGCATTTAGGCTTTCTTTGTTCATACCTCAGACCCCTTCCTTTGCACTTTTCAAATGGCTCAAGACAGCTAGTAAAATTCTTTATTGATTACTTGACCACACAGAACAAATACATGATGAATAATGCCTGTTCATTCAAAATCAACATCACCTTTGTGTTCAAGCAATTCTGACATAACTTCATTTGGTCATAGTGATAATGATCCAACCTATTGCAATGATTGCTTTTTTTTTTTTTTTTGTGGCAACATAAATTCACGTCTTTTCACCTGTTATGACACTTTACAGAAAGTTTTCATCAGCTTTTGAACAATCAGAACTAAATCACACTGACTGGGTACCCCTTTTGTTAATTTTTCAGTTGACGCAATGCAAATTTTGCAGCATTGCAATGCATCTTTGTTTTCCGTTTAAAATCATGTGGAATAAGCTTATACAGATGCATACTTCTTAAAACATTTAGTGACAGTTTTCACAAATGACAGCACATACTTAAGCAAGGTGATCATTGTCCATTCTCCTGAAATTTCATTCAGATTTTGGGTTGTCCAAGTTGATGCTCTTCCTAATTTGAAATGCTGGTTCCACTCATGACATTGCATATAACTCAAGCATTCATGGCTCGCAGGACAGCCTTGGATTGTAGAGTGACCTGCTGTTCTTGAGGAGACCTATTGAGTAAGTACGTCAACATTAAAATAAAAATCAAATGGAAATTGCAGTTAAGATACCCGTGCTGGTGACATGTAAAAAGCACCAACCGATCGTGGCCGTTTGGAAGCCTCCTCTGGCCCCTGTGCCGGTGGCATGTAAAAGACACCCACTACACTCACGGAGTAGTTGGCGTTAGGAAGGGCATCCAGCTGTAGAAACACTGCCGGATCAGATTGGAGCCTAGTCCAGCCTCCTGGCTTCCCAGACCCCGGTCTAACCATCCAACCCATGCTAGCATGGAAAACGGACGTTAAATGATGATGATGATGATAATGATTCTTTTCCCGCCATAGACATGTTACAACATTAGAAATTCCTCTGTAAAAATTTTCCCAATTTGAAACAGAATTTCGCACAAATCTGTCACTTTTCCAAATGCTTCATTGTTCAACTTGCTGCAAATCTGCAAGTGCAATAAACATTCATTCACTCTAGCATATGTAAATTGATGACTAACTGACATGTCTTGATGTAGCTGTTATGAGACTGAAGGTCAACGTCCTAAATACACAACATTGTAGTTGCTGCGTGTATGCTATGCCAGCTAGTCAACATGCTGTTTTAATTGTCCAGTTCTTTTTAAGCAAACTTCAAATTAAGAAAAAGAATAAACAAGAGTGGCTAACTGGCGTATGTGCAGGTGGCACATAAAAAGCACCTTTCGAGCATGATCGTTACCAGCGTCGCCTTAGTGGCACTTGTGCAGGTGACATGTAAAAAAAAAAAAAACCATTTTTTCCGTGGCTGTTGCCAGTACTGTCTGACTGGCCCTCATGCCGGTGGCATGTAAAAGCACCCACTATACTCTTGGAGTGCTTGGCGTTAGGAAGGGCATCCAGCTGTAGAAACTCTGCCAGATCAAGATTGAAGCTTGGTGCAGCCATCTGGTTTGCCAGTCCTCAGTCAAATTGTCCAACCCATGCTAGCATGGAAAGTGGACGTTAAATGATGAAGATGATGTTGAAAAGAAGGAAAAAGAACAGAAAGAAAAAACAAACCTAGTTTAGCCCTGTATCTCCTCAACTGCAAGACACCTGTTCCTGCCTCTCTCTCAACACTTGGCATAAAAACCATCTACAGCAGTACTACATCTTCTTCAGTTGAAGGGGTTTTGTCTTTCAAGTTACTTGGTGACTTCAGTAGTAGTGGTGCCTAGTAAAGAGCACCCAGCCCTCTCTGTAAAGTGTTTGGAATTAGGAAGGGCAACTGTAGAAACCATTCCAAAGCAGACACTAGAGCTTTATGCTGGCTTGTCAGCTCCTGTCAAACCATCCCACCCATGCCAGCATGGAAAATGGATGTTAAATGGTGATGATGATGATAAAGCATTTTCAATGTTTATAAAAACGCACCAGCATTGGTTGTCAAGCAATGTTGGGGGGGACAAACACAGATGTATAAACATACATACACACACGCACGCACGCACGCGCATATATATATATATATATATACATACGACAGGCTTCTTTCAATTTCCGTCTACCAAATCCACTCACAAGGCTTTGGTCGGCCCGAGGCTATAGTAGAAGACACTTGCTCAAGGTGCCACGCAGTGGGACTGAACCCAGAACCATGTGGTTGGTAAGCAAGCTACTTACCACACAGCCATTCCTATGCCTATAAGTCACCTAAGTACTCCTACGCACTATGAAAATATAAATGAAAAGTAAATGTAACAATTTTTGTGTGTTCTTAAATAGTTTAAAATGACTCTTCCTTTATCTCAGCTATACCTTTGTAAATGATAGTGTAAATTATAGTGAACCACACTGTTAATTTTCTACTTTGTAAGTTAGTATCTGAAGAAACAGGTTTGTCTATCAGTAATTAGTACTGTGTTCGTATTGGTTGTGTCCTTGGCAAATGCACTAAATTCTTGTTTGAATTCAATGAAAATCAAAGACTAGTTAGAGAAAATTTACAAATCTAGCTTTGAATACCTACAAATGTAAAAGTGGATAATGTAAAACAACACAGTGCAATCTGAAACCACCCATTAATTATGCATTATCATGGGTCATTTCAGATGACCAATTAGCTTTGTGTTAATTCTTTTGAAACTTAGTTTCATAATGTTTATAGTCATTAACTGACACAAAGCCAAAAAAAAAAGAAAGAAAAGAAAAAAAGGAAAAAAAAAAATCCACTCAGAAAAGTTATTTACTATTAAGTAGTATTCTTCTTGTATTTGTACTGAGGCCAATGTCCAGAGGGACAATATTATACCCGATAGTCATTTATTGACTGAAGATCCAGAATTTTGTACAAAGCATCACAGATTTAAGATACTGTACTTTTTGTGTAGCTTTCGAACATACATGTGTTTAGCTATCTCATATGCTGTTCCGGTAAAACTTACTGAAGTTAATCAACAAATGAAGTTTAGGAAAATTCTACTTAGTTTCATCATCATCATCATCATTTCTTGTCTTGAGACAGCATTCACCCGGGGTGGTTGAGCTGGCTTCATTCATCCTCAATGCTGTATCTCTCACAAACGCCAACCAGACCTGGCGATTTGAGGCTAATGACAGCGAGATCTCCAACCACTCCTTATTCCAGCAGCGAATGCCGTAGATATGGGGGCCTAGGTTGGGTTCCAGATCAGCCTTGACTGTCATCAGCCAGTTTTTCGTTGTCCACCACATCACTTTCACCAACCCTGAAAGGAAGCTGGGGCAATTGCTTTGTAGATGAATTCTCCTGGTTGATGACGGAGAGCATGACCCAGCCAATGCAGACATCTCGTTAGAATGACTTGTTGGAGGGAGGTGATTTGTTGATCATCATTTAATGTCTGTTGTCCATGCTGGCATGGGTTGGACAGTTTGACTGGGCTGGCGTACTGGAAAGCTACTCCAGTCTTCCAGCATGGGAAATGCTTCAAGTCAATTTATTAATGTTTATATATCATTCCATGATGTAAAATTAAGCAATGCTATTTTATCAATTGATGAACAAGTCGACAGTCACTCATCCTACTAAAAATAGCAGCTGAATTTTCCATAAATCACTCTGTCATCACCCTCTTAAGGAAGAACACGTTGGTCAATTTAGTCCAAGATATACTTTATAGGTTTGCTCAACCAGGGATGCAATACAAAAGCCCCGTCAGCTGGAAGTTGCCATTAATTGCAGCAAAAAATACCATATGCTAAATTGTGTGTGTGTGCGTTAACATTGTTTTAACGACCACTTTTTCATGCTTGCATGGGTCAGATGATATCATTAGTATCATTAAGGTGTTAAGTTGGTAGTATTGTTAGTGTCAGAAAAAATGCTTTACAGTGTTTGTTTTGATCTATTGTATTCTGAGTTCAAATCCTGCCTAGGTCAACTTTATTTTAATGACTCCATAAGGATGAAAAGCAAAGTACCAGTCTAGTTCTGGTTCTGTATCCATTTTCTTCCCTTAAAATTTACTAGCCTTGTCCCTAAATTTGAGACCAGTAGTATTAGTCCTCTTTTGAAGCCACCAGTTCCTTTTGTCACTTTCAGTTTCCATTAACAACATCAGTATATTTTTTACTTGTGTATATATCATAATTTCTCTCAGTTCATTGTTATTGGATTGTTTATTTCCAGTAATAATCTATAATTCAGCAATTAAATAACAGCTGTTTTCCATAACTAGCTTCCACAGTATTTAGACTTACTGATCAATATTTCACTCTTTATGATAATGAAAGACTACATTTAATTTAGATTCATGTTATTTTCTTTTATTGCTGTCAGCTGTCATTGGTAAATAATTATAATAAAATAATGAAGTTCAGAACTAACACATTGCTTTCAGAGAGAGGTAAGAGAAGTGTAGGTGTCACATTCATTAAGATACTAGAGTGCAAGATAATGTCACTCATTTTAAAGTTTGCAACTGGCAAGCCTTGGGTCAGTCCTTCATTGAGATGATTTTAGAATAAAAGGCATGGTTGGATGTAGTTTAGAGAGAAATTTGGGTTTTGTTTCTAGCAGGTTAAGCAGTAGTTGTTGTTGTTAAGCAACAAGATGGGTAAGGGTGATTAGGTGATGGTCTAGGGCTTAGGGGCAGGAGACCCCAGACCTTGGAAAAAAAATTTGGTTGTCTTCTTGTAGTCGAGGGCTCTTCCTTGACGCCCGACACCACTGGGAGGTGGCCCTCAAAGTCGCTGGAAATGGAGATCTCTAGGTCCAAATTCTTGAACGGCAGTTAAGCAGTATGCAGAGGCTCCCTAATTGGTTCATAAATTTGTTTTTGTTTAGCCCCAAGTCAGCTCTGACTGAAATATGATTAATGACATTCTAGTAATGACTTTCTTGTCTTTTTCAAGCATGGTGTACCTTGGGCTACTTTGCTCAGTATAGTGTGTTGTGAGTGGAATTTAACTGCTGTTTCTGTCACCTTCAGAAACCACTAGAGCTTCATTATTATCATATCATGTTGAACACACTTATATCCCGTTAACTAGTCTCCATGTTTCCTATTTCTTTATTGCCCACAAGGGGCTAAACATAAAGGGGACAAACAAGGACAGACGAAGGGATTAAGCCGTTTACATCAAACCCAGTGCGTAACTGGTACTTAATTTATCGACCCCAAAAGGATGAAAGACAAAGTCGACCTCGGCGGAATTCGAACTCAGAACGTAAAGACAGACGAAATTCTGCTAAGCACTTCGCCCGTCGTGCTAACATTTCTGCCAGCTCGCTGCCGTAGTCTCCATGTTTCCCTGTCCTCCTTCATCTCTCCAATACATTTTTTCTCAAAGTTTGTGTCCTCCAGCAACTGTTATATAAACTTAAATCTGCATTGTTTAATGATTTCTGTGAAAATGGTACATTTCTATATACTATGCTGTTTGGTAAATGTTGATCAAAAACAGCTTTCTTCCGTCAGCTGTTCCATTTAGCCTTCTTTTTATTGCTGTTGTAGGTGTCCAGCACACTTACTATCCTTTTTGGCTCTCATATACATGTGGTTCTCACTGGAATATTGGTCGACTCTTTTGAATATTTCATATGGCCCTATACTTCATTACACCAAATATCTTCATTAGTTTATTAAAATTATTTAGCCAGGCGTAGTTGGCCCGAGGCTGTTAATCTGGAGAGCTGCACCAGGCTCCAATCTGATTTGGCATGGTTTCTACAGCTGAATGCCCTTCCTAATGCCAACCACTCCAAGAGTGTAGTGGGTGCCTTTCACGTGCCATCTGCTTGAGTGCCAGTTATGAAACATCAGCATCTGTCATGGCTACAATCTCACTTGGTTTGACAGGTCTTCTCAAATATCTATATTGCCAATGATCTCGGTTACTTGCCACTGCCTCCACAAGGCCCAAAGTTCAAAAGGTGCTTTTTCTGTGCCACTGGCATGGGTGCCAGGTATGTGAAACTGGCATCAGACACAACTACGATTTCACTTGGCTTGATGGGTCTTCTCAAGCACAGTAAATCGCCCAACTTTACAAGGGTGCTTTTTACATGCCACCGGCACAAGTGCCAGTTGATGGTCTATTTGTGTTTTCAAGTTATCAGTAAAATATCAAGATTTTTAAAAACTTAAAAATCATTTAAAAGTGGGATTGTATTTAGATTGCTGCCGTTCGAAATTCACAGTAAAAAATAAGAAACTAGCAGTAAGAATACAAAAAAAAAAAAACAGTGTAACCCTGGTTTACAAATTTAATTTGCTCCTGAAGGTTGGTTGTCACCTGAAATGCTTGTAAACCAAAACTGTTTTTCCCATAGGAAATGTAAGAGAAGACATGACGAATTTGAGCAAAAGCTAGACAGCAACTGACGCTCCCTTGCTAGAATTCTCAGCTTGTTGCCAACCACTGTTGCCAGCTTACAAGCTCATTGCTCAAAGCATTATTTGTCACCCGAGATGTTTTATGTTCAAAAAATTGCCTGTAAACCTATTTTTTGAACCTATTTGCTTTTTATGAGAAGCATTCGTAAACTGAGGTTCCACTGTAAGTTGTTTTGTTTTTTGTTTTTTTATAACAGATATTGCCTCTCTTTTACTCTCTTTTACTTGCTTCAGTCATTTGACTGTGGCCATGCTGGAGCACCGCCTTTAGTCGAGCAAATCGACCCCAGGACTTATTCTTTGTAAGTCTAGTACTTATTCTATCGGTCGCTTTTGCCGAACCGCTAAGTTACGCGGATACAAGCACACCAGCATCAGTTGTCAAGCGTTGTTGGGGGGACAAACATAGACACACAAACATACACACAAACACATATACATATATATATATATATATATATATATATATATATATATATATATATATATATATATATATACACACACACACACACACACACATATATATACATACATGCATATATACGACAGGCTTCTTTCAGTTTCCATCTACCAAATCCACTTACAAGGCTTTAGTGGTAAGTAGCTTGCTTACCAAACACATGGTTCTGGATTCAGTCCCACTGCATGGCACCTTGTGCAAATGTCTTCCACTATAGCCTCGGGTGGACCAAAGCCTTGTGAGTGGATTTGGTAGACGGAAACTGAAAAGAATCCCATCGTATATATATGTATATAATATATATATATATATATATATATAATATATATATATATATATGTGTGTGTTTGTGTGTCTGTGTTTGTCCCCTTCAACATCGCTTAACAACCGATGGTGGTGTTTTTACGTCCGCCGTAACTTAGTGGTTCGGCAAAAAGAGATTGATAGAATAAGTACTAGGCTTACAAAGAATAAGTCCTGGGGTCAGTTTGCTCGACTAAAGGTAGTACTCCAGCACGGCCGCAGTCAAATGACTGAAACAAATAAAAGAGTAAAAAAGAGAGAGTAAAAGAGTAATGGAGGACAAATAAGCTGAGAGAAAAACCGTGTAAGAGAAATCAGGTGTAGAATAGTAGAAGGAAGATAATACGGTTATGTGATGCAGTTGGGTAATGAAGTACTTAGCAATCCAAGGGGGGTGAAATTCCCTATCCACTTATGAAGCCTACCCAACGTCAACTTTCTTTTAACCCTTCTGCTCAGCTCTGTCAGTCATCTCCTACTACTTCCCTCATCACTCTCTGGTTCCACGCAATCACTCCCACTCTTCTAAAATTTGAGTAGTCATGTAGCTCTTATCCAACAAGAAAACTGTTCTGCTCTGGACTCTCCTCTCATAGTTTTACCCATCTTTTTCCCCTTCATCTCCTTCCATAAGTCCCCCTGTTTCTCCTGCAGGGTTGGGGGTCATAGTCTTGCAAACTGCATGATGACCTTGCTAGTACTGGTGGTACAAAAAACATGCATTGCTGCAAAGTGGTTGATGTTAGGCAGGGTATGATGGTGAAGACGAAGTGTAAGTGATCTTGGGAAGAAGGCTGCGGATAACCTAGGAAGCAATGGTGAAGGTTGGTCTTAGGAGATTAGATCTCATCAAGGATCTGACACTGTACTGGAGAAAACTGTTCAACCCATACAAGCTTAGAAAAACAAATATACACTGAAGATGATTTATAGCATAGAAACTTCATCACTTTATTAGCTCCACCTTAGCAAAGGTGGAGGTGTTGTTTTCAGTCATGTTTGTTTGTTTGTCTGTGAACATCTCAAGAGCAGTTGGATGGATTCGGATGAAACTTTCAGGGATGTTTGACCTCGTGACTGGCATGAACTGATTAGATTTTGGGATTGATCTGGTACTGGACAAGAATTCTGGATTAATTTTCCTGTTTTTTTTATTTAATTTTTGAGAACAGTCAGGTTCATGTTTAGTATTCTTATTTGTGAGAACAGTCGAGTTTATTTCAGATATTCTCATTTTAAAAATCCTCTCTGGCTAATCGTTGAGTGGACGTTGCTTTTGCCTTGGCAGAGGTTTCTGCTCTCTGGGTGCTTTTGTTATTATTTTGGTTTTTGTGTGATTTTTTTTAAACAGAATATTAAGAACTAATCATTGTTATGAATTCCTGGGAAATCTTGTGTATAAAATTTAATTCCTATTATTTCTAACGATCCTGCTGAGTATTGCAAAAGATAAAAATCTATTGATTCAAGAGAAATTGAATTTCCATGAGATGCTGTTCATAATGATATTAGTTGCTGGTGAGATTTACTGCAAATAATGGAGAATTTTATGAGCATTTGTTTGTGACAACATTGAACTTATATCCAATCTAAAGGAATTATGTTCTGAAAAGAAATATAATCTTTTGTAGCTTTCAGCTTCTTTGTTAAAACATTTGTTACGTATTTATTTATTTGTTATTTGTTTACTCTTGCCTGCATATGTTTGCTCTGCAAATGTTAATGTATACCCGAATTGTCAGAACAATATTTAACATTTGAAACTCTTTCATCGTCATCATCGTTTAACGTCCGTTTTCCATGCTAGCATGGGTTGGACGGTTCAACTGGGGTCTGGGAAGCCAGGAGGCTGCACCAGGCTCCAGTCTGATCTGGCAGTGTTTCTACAGCTGGATGCCCTTCCTAACGCCAACCACTCCGTGAGTGTAGTGGGTGTTTTTACGTGCCACCGGCACAGGGGCCAGGGGAGGCTGGCAAACACCACGATCGGTTGGTGCTTTTATGTGTCACCAGCTCGGGTATCTTAACTACAATTTCCATTTGATCTTTATTTTGATTTTGATGTTGGTGTTGAAAAATCAAAATCAAATGGAAATTGTAGTTAAGATACCTGTGCCGGTGACACATAAAAATTGATTAGTTATCATTTTCCCAGAAAGTAGGCGTAATATCAAGTGTTGTGTTGAATAGCGTTGAGGGCCGAGATTCTGTATTAACTGGAGTTGATTGAGCTGTGCATGTAATGGTGGGACACTTAAGAAATAAACCTGATTGTAAGCTAATAAAAGAACGCTTTTACATATAAAGGAAATGCATTAGTCGCTACACACTAGATAAGCATCTGTACTTACCTGTCCATGTGATAATGGACACTATGTTGAATGAGTAAGTACTACATGATAGTAGGGAGCAGTATTCATTGACCACTGAAGGCTACAAACACTTGACATAAGCTGGAATATTACAAAGAAAGATAATTGTTTGAGCTGATAGTGGTCCTACAAGTCTGTGTTTCATCAGTGACACACATTAGAAATATATTTATATGTCTGGAAATATTGAGTGGTTCAGGGTTTACATAAATTATGAACATCACACTAGGAAGGTCAGCTTCATCATCATCTTCATTGTTTTAACATCTACTTTTCTCTGCTTGCATGGGTTAGATGGAATTTGTTGAAGCCGATTTTCTATGGCCAGATGCCCTTCCTATTGCTGCCCCATTTTCTTTTCTAAGTTAGGTAATATTTCCCCATGGCCAGACATGCTTTTTTGCAGAAGACAAGAAACAAACAACACCACTTATATGACAGTGGTCCTCATTTACAACCATCTCATGAGGTCATGGCAAGAATACATTCAGACACACGCCATTCTTCTTTTAGTTTCTGTCTACCAAACCTGCTCACAAGGCTTTGGTTGGCCTGGGGTTATAGTAGAAGACACTTGCCCAAGATGTCACATAGTGGAACTTCACCTTAGATTACCTGGCTGGGAAGCAAATTTATTAATCACACAGCTACACATGTGCCTACAAGATCTGGAAATATATTCCAATCCAGACATATTTAACTTATATATTTAACTTTAACTAGTTTCAGCTTGAGAGCTGCAGCCATGCTGGAGCACCACCATTATTTGTTTTCTGAGGACATATATGAAAAAAAAGTCAAATGGATAATGATGACTGGAATATGTGAATGTGGATTATTGATAAATGTCTTTTCAGTATTTGTAACTTAAATTGCATTTTCTCATATAATGGATTTAAAGAACCCAGCATATTAAGTGATTGGCATTAGGAAGGGCATCCAACTGTAGAAATCATGCCACAACAGACAGTTGGAATCTGGTCAGCTCCCAGCTGTCCAGCCCCATGTCAAACCACCCAGGCCATACCAGCATGGAAAATGGATGTCAAATGGTGGTGGTGGCAGCGGTGGCAGCGGCAGCTGTTGTTGTTGTTAAAGATAATTAATTTTTTTATGGGTTTTGTCTGGAAGAAAGGGCTGTGCCCTTGGACTTTGCATGTCCTTTGAAACCAGTGAGATTGACACAGTTAATGTTTCTCTTGAAAATGTGCTTGATATTGGCTGCAGAAAATACATATGCAAGAAAGAAACTTCAGGGAGATGACTTTCCAGGGAAGATGGACTAAGAACTGTTGTTAGTGAGGGGGTAGAGAAGGGAACACACAATATGGGGACATGATGAGGAGACATGCGAGTTTGGAGTGCTTAAGTGAGCTAGCATGACACAAGAGAGTTGAGGCCATTGTACTAACAGTAAAAAGATGCCAAAAGTGGACCAGGGTTTCTCAACCATTTTTTACGTATGGACCCCCTTCGATTATTATTTTATTCCGGTGGACCCCCATAGCCATTCGATATTTAAAAACTAATTTTATAGAAACTTCTTTCAAAATTCCTATGTTGCTTTTCACACATTAACTCATGTAGGTTGAAATATGTTAAAGAAAGAAATCGAGCTGTTTCTTGCAGTACATACCAATACATACATCTAAAGCAAAAATTTTTCAGGGACCCTTATAATACTGTTGTGGAACCCCAATTTATTATTTTGTTGCATGAACCCCAGTCCCCAAATCGTATATGGACCCCGGTTGAGAACCACTGATCTAGACAGTGTATTGATGATCTTGTGCCCATCAGTTGAGTGACTTTCCTTTGGATGTGATCTGATATCTATGTGTGTAAACCAACAGCTCTCGCTCCAGATAGAAGATCAGTACTCTATTGTAGATTTCACCTGAGCTTTGTAAAGAGTTTGGAGTTGTCTGATCTGAAGTATTTTCTGATTTTTGATTAATATCAAAGCTTGAACTCTAGTTCAGAATTCCATCCAGTGACCTAGCGCTTCAGTTAATTAGCCTTTCGGCATCTGTGTAATTAATAGCCAACTGTTGGCTCCTTAATACTCTTTAAAAGCTGAAGAAATGGTTTAAATGTTTCTGTGAATGTTATCTTAATTTTATCTCTTGGCCATTTCTATTCCTGCTGTTTAGCACTTAAGTACTTTTCCTAGATTATCTCTGCTAGGGCAATAGTTGCATCTGCAGACAAATACATTAATGAATGCCAGGAATTAGATAAATAGAAAAAAAAGAAACGTTCATATAAAATAGTTGTCATCATCATCATCATTCATCTTCCATGCTGGTAAAAAAAAAAATAGAAAAGAGTAAAATAGAAATACTTTAAGCAAAGTTTGGAAGAAAATTATTTAATGTAATTGCATTTTCACATACTTTTAAGTCTTGAAAGTTCATTTTTAATTCTTGTTAGTGATGTCTATATTGGCTAATGATGACAACATCAGTAACACTCTTGACGTCACTAATAACAATTAAAAATGCACTTTCAGGACTTAAAATTATGTGAAGTTGTATATTATCCTTTCAGACTTTATTTAATGAATTTAATTGTGAACTAAATAGAATTACATAGAATGTCATAAGTTACTCTGTTAGATCTACTAATTATTGCTGTTGGGGAAAAAGAGAAAAAAGAAAAAACTCAAACAATCCAAGTAGAAAGAACCTGTAAAAGATGGAGATATGGTGAAAGTACCATAAATCCTCAAGTATAGTCTGCCCTTGAGTATAATATGCAGGGGATTTTTAGGGGGCTGTACCTCTGAAAAACCTAAACCTTGTGTATAATACGCACCCCTTCTCTAACTTGAGTCAAGGAGGTCTATATAACGTCCTTGGTTTGTAAAACTGTATACGGTAACGTCCTTTATTATTATTGTATATATAACATAATACAAACGTGTAGCTTTTTTGTGCATTTTGTTTGCAGAAAATAAAGAAATAACAGTAATGACGTTTAATAAATGTTGCTAACTGCAAGTTATGGATGATTTAAGGTATTTTCGCGCTCGACATCACAAAATGCATCTAAATAAACATTGCTGGACAGCAAATAGAGACTCGGACATTGCTTAGAAAATAATTTTCATTTTTAACCTCGTACACACTAGAGATTTTGCCCTTTAAATTTTGGGAAAAAGGTGCGGATTATACTCAAGGATTTACGGTAGATCTCAAGAGGCTGAACCTCACAGAGAAGATAAGGAAGGACTGAATACTGGGTGCTGGGGAGGACGTGTTCAAGGCAGGCATAGAAAAGTGAATATGTCTTTTATTTTTTACTTGTTTTGGTCATTAGACTGCGACCATGCTGGAGCACTGCCTTGAAGAATTCTTAGTCGAATGAATTGACCCCCCCCACTCTGGTACATTTTTCTAAAGCCTGGTACTTATTCTAGTGGTCGCTTTTGCTAAATAGCTAGGTAACAGGGACATAAACAAATCAACACCAGTTATCAAATGATGGTGAGGAGCAAACATGGACACAAAGCCATACACACACACACACAAACACACATATAAATATAGATATATGATGGGTTTCTTTCAGTTTCTGTTTAATCACTCCACTCATAAGGCTTCAGTTGGCCCAAGGCTATGGTAGAAAACACTTGCCCAAGGTGCCATGCAGTGGGACTGAACCTGGAACCATGTGGTTGGGAAGCAAGCTTCTTACCACACAACCATGCTTGTGCTTATTGCCACACCTGCACTTATAACCACACCTGCACCTATTGCCATGCCTGTGCCTATATAAAAATAACGATGAGATAATTGTGGTTATTATAGAAAGATGTAGAATAAATGAAATTATTATTATTATTGTTTTACATTCCCCTTATGCACAGACCACCACACATTCACATGTTAGCATGGGCTGGATGGTTTAACATGAATCTGACAAGTTGGAGGAACTTGCTGTACTCTAATGCATTAGTTTCAGCATGGCTTCTATGGCTGGATGCCCTTCCTAATACTGACCTCTTTGCAGAGTATATGGAGTGCTTTTTGTGTGGTACCTGTACAGGTGAGATTACCTTGTAACTAAGGCTAAACAACCACCACACCAGAAAAGTTAGGGGAGAGGGATGACTTTGGGCAAGGTGATGAGAAGGACAAATTTGTTGTTGTGAGAGCATGGTAATGAAGAATGATAAAAGTCTGGCACTTATTCTATTGGTCTCTTTTGATTAATCACTAGGTTGCAGGGACATAAATAAACCAACAACAATTGTCAGAAACACACACATGCTTGATGGGTTTCCACACAGTTTCCATTTACTAAATTCAGTCTCAATGCATTTTTTGGTTTGGAGCAATAGTAGAACATGCTTTCCCAAGGTGTCATGCTGTGGATTGAACTCAAAACATGGTTCTTAACCACACAGTCATGCTTAATTTTATAAGCATCAAACATTGTCCTTTTCATGAAACATATATTTTCAATCCCCTCCTTTCTCTACATTGCTAAAATGTCGTCCTTTTATTGTTCTTTGCCTTGGCCCTTCTTTGTATGTCTTTGTCCTTTCACAAACCTCCCTGAACTGCTAGATTAATGCTTAACCCTTTGTAGGCTGACAGGGGTTGGAATTAGACAAAAGGCCATTGGGGTCCCCTTTTATTTTTGCGCATTTCTGCACTATCCATAAGGTAATATTCATTTAACCTTGTATATATGTGAGTGCATGATACAGAACAAGAAATTTAGCACTTTTTTTATAGTTTATAAACTATACATATAGCACAAATATAAAATAAAACAAAAAAGTATATTGATTCATACCAGTACAAATATGATGAAAATTGACTTTTAGTTCATCAGAATATCTGAAAAAAGAACAGAGAAAATAATTTCACCGAAGGTCAACAGAGTCCAGTTGGACTCCAATGACCATGTTTTATGTTATAATGTCCATATGACTGGAAATTTTTAATTCAAAATTTGTATGTCCATACATAAACTACTGACAATAAAAGTCATGAGATATAAAATCATTTAAATAAAAAATGTAAAAGTTGCGTAACTTAAAAAATTTTTTTGGGTCCCAAGGGACCCTGCTAGCCCACAAATGGTTAATAACATATGCTGTGACATTATGCAGACAAGAAATACAAAAAAAAAATTCTTCCCTTGGGTAGTCTTACAATTGATAGATTTTTCTGTAGGAAGAAAATGAACTCAGTATTGTAAGCTAATAAATTACTTGTCTGCATTATAGTCCTGTGACTGATAACAATGGTAAATAACTACTGTCTAATATCAAAGGAATCTCTCCTCACTTACTCAGCAAGTACTGGGGGTTGATTTCTTTTACTAAAACCCTTCAAGGCAGTGACCCAGCATGGCTGCAGTCTATTGATTAAAACAAGTAAAAAATAGAAGATAAATGAAAATAGAAATTTAAAAAAAAAAACCCTGCCAAAACAGAAAATTAAATAACATAATTGAAGCTGGTGATCATATATATTGATTAGCATATTTTCACTAAATCTATAATTAACTTTATTTTTATAATAATACCTTCCTGACTTAAATTACTGTACTTTAAACAGACTGACATAAATCTGCTATCAAAGTGTTTATTGCGGTCCGTATCTATTATCTAACAGTAGAAACAAAATGGGCGGTTGGTTATGTGTTTTTTTAAAGTAAATCAGCTCTTGTGTTGCACATTTAGGCTTACATTTTACTTACATTCCATAGTTGTCTCATTTCACCTAGGTTATCAGATCTTCAAGGAGTGTTACTAGCAAAAGCTGGCATTATATTCAAGGAGCAAATCATATCTCTCTCCATTTGTAGTTGTGATCCCTGTGCAGGTGGCACATAAAAAGCACCATCCGAACGTGGCCGATGCCAGCGCCGCCTTGACTGGCTTCCGTGCCGGTGGCATGTAAAAAGCACCAACCAATCATGGCCGTTGCCAGCCTTGCCTGGCACCTGTGCCGGTGGCACGTAAAAAAGCACCCACTACACTCATGGAGTGGTTGGCATTAGGAAGGGCATCCAGCTGTAGAAACACTGCCAGATCAGACTGGAGCCTGGTGCAGCCCTTCTGGCTTCCCAGACCCCGGTCGAACTGTCCAACCCATGCTAGCATGGAAAACGGACGTTAAACGATGATGATGATGATGATTTGCTTAATGTAATGCTCTCTGCATGTCTGTGTAACCATCTGACAAGCATGTCATCAACCTTTTTCGTTTGTCTGAAACAGAATCTAAAATAACATTGTGAAACTGTGTCTCACTGATTGATAGATTGCTGTAACAGTAAATGAATTATTTTATCAAAACATCTGATATTTAATTTCAATGATTGCTTTTTCTGTTCTTTCTTTCTCCCTCTCTATCGCTCACTAAAATTGTAATTCTATTTTGAAATTAGTTCATACATTCTTTAACTGATTTTAGTCACTGGACCGTGGCCATGCTGGAGTACTGCCTTTAAGGGGTTTTAGTTTATTGTATTAATCCCAATACTTTTGTCTGGTACTTATTTTACCGACTTTATGTTGGGAACTGATGACAACCTAAGTGTAAAGGGAAGTAACCAAAACCATAAAGTTTATTTGTTAGGTCTTCCAGTTCTGCCAAACCAAGGTGATATACACCATCATAATCATCATATGCGTTGGTAAGGGTCATCACAATCCAAGTCAGTTTTTATTTGGAGTTATTACCTTCTTAGATAAGCTGGAGGGCCATGTCTTGTTCATATGTTTCCTTTTGACTTGGTTTCTTCATATTGATGCCTTTCCTTACACTAACCACCTTACATTGAGTACCTGGTGTAATGGGACACCAGCAACAAAGCTGCCGTCAAGTCCTTGGTCCTTGATAAGCCTAAAGAGTCCTCCCTGCTCTATGCGGTCTCTCCATCATTCACCAACCCATCTACAGGAGGTACTGGGTGCATTTTTATCACCATGTACCAGCACTAATGAGGTTGCTATGAACCCTGCACAATGTAGTCTTTATGATGTGTGTGCGTAGTTTACTTGCTTCAGTTATTAGACTGTGATCATGCAGGGTCACTGCCTTGAAGAAATTTTAGTCAAATGAAATGGGCCCCAGGACTTTTTTAAACCCTTGTACTTATTTATTTTATTAGTCTCTTTAGCCAAGCTATTAAGTTATAAGGATGTAAATGCATGCCAACTCAATAGAGTTTCCAAGCAAGGTATAATTTTTCCCTGTCCCAATATGTTTTCACAGAAGACTGGAAGCAGACTACCTTGCTGGTATGCCATCTATGCTCATTTAAAACCATCACGTGACGTCTAGACAAGGATATACACTTACATACAAACATTCAAACACATATGCATATACATATATTTATATATATATATGTATATATAATCTCATTATATATATATATGTATACATATAAGAATTTTTTGCGTAATAAGATAAAAAACCAAGGCTGTATAGATATTAGAGCATTTATAGATAGGTCTTACAGCTAAGACCTTGTATCTATAAATGCTCTAATATCTGTATAGCCTTGGTTTTTTATCTTATTACACAAAAAATTCTTATATACACACGCTGACATAGAACCAACTTTGAACCCTTTATTCACAATATTACCGAATCTGGAACTTAACTATGGTCTGTCTATAGCACATATTCAGTATTACCTGACACCTTTGGATCTCAATGACACCATTATCTCTTATATATACACACACAACAGGCTTCTTTCAGTTTCTGTCTATCAAATACAGCCATAAGACTTTGGTTGGTCCAGGGCGATAGTGGGAGACACTTGCATATGGTGCCATGTTGTGAGGCTGAACTCAAGACCCCGTGGTCTGAAGCAAACTTAACTATACAGCCATCCTGTCTGTGCCCCCCCCCCAATTGTTTACATTCTGGATTAGCCATTCAAAAGTTCATGAATTGACCTTTAAAAAAATTTTTTTCTAGAAGATAGCCATTATAATTGATTAAATTGATTAGGTGTCTTTTAGAGATGACTCTTTCACAGAACATTTCAATCAAATTTTTAACAATAATACAATAATTGGAATTCTACTTTGTAGTGTATATTGATACAAATTATTTATATATATTATTTTTTTTGTCTTAATCTCAACCCTGCCCTTTATCTTTGGTTAATTTTCTTCAAATCTGTTTCAACTGGTGAATCTCATTAATTTAGGATGCATTGCTGACCAATAAGTGAATTCATTTCAATAAATCGATATTGTACTTTTACTATGAAAATCTCATTACAGCCGAAGGTACAATAATGATTTAATGCTTTATAGCAACAAATATATTACAAAATGATTAATGGCATGGCTGTGTGGTAAGAAGCTTGCTTCTCATTCCTATTTCTGGGTTCGATCCCACTATGTAGCACCTTGGGCTAGTGTCTTCTACTATAGCGTTGGTTCCTAACTGTTTCACAGTGGATCCCACTCCTTTTATTTAAATGAGTTTTCCCATGGACCCCTTTTAACATGCTTATCCTTATGTAGGTGTGTGTATATATATGAATTAGATGAATTTAAAAGGAAGAGAGTGGAGCATACAAAGATCAAAAGAAAGAGGAGAAAAAGTGACAGGAATGATGTTCTAATGAGTATTATTGAACGTGATGATCTTACATGTGATGAATGTGGAAAGATTTGTCTTAGTAAGGCTTGGCTAAAGAGCCATATGAGATCACACATTGCACAACCACACATTGATTATAAATGATTTTGATGATTTCAAATGCATACTCTGTCATTAAGTATGCAGATCAAAGAGTGGCTTGAAAAGGCATAGTAAAGTTCATGGAGCTGTAAACTAAACAATCACTAAGTTTTCTTGCACTAATTGTCAAAAAGCATGCAAGTCTTTGGTAGGCCTCAAGAGCCATATTCGTGCAGCTCATTGATGATATTCTAGGGGCCTAAAGAAATCAAGGAATTGGCTCTACTTGAAGTCGAGTTGGCAACCATCATATATATAGGGTGAGTGGATTTGGTGATGGAAACTGAAAGAAGCCTGTCGTATATGTATATATGTGCATGTTTATGTGTGTCTGTGTTTGTTCACCCACCATCGCTTCACAACTGATGGTGTGTTTACGTCCCTGTAACTTAGAGGTTTGGCAAGAGACTGATAGAATAAGTACTAGGCTTAAAAGGAATATGTCCTGGGGTTGATTTCTTCGACTAAAACCCTTTAAGACGGTGCTCCAGTATGGCCACTGTCAAATGACTGAAACCAGTGAAAGAATAAAAGAATGCTTATATGAGAATATTTTATAAGCAATTTTTGAAGCATTGAATGATTGGTATTTTAGAAATGGAGGAAATCCCCAATGTAGGACAACAGCTGAGAAAATAGCTTAGGGGATAGGGTAGAATAAGCCTTATAGTGTATTAGGATATTTTACCTGATCCTCTAAGCTGCTTTCACAGCTTTTCTCCTGTGTTTGTGATACACACACACACATACTTGAAATCATAGAACATACATAAGTAACACATGCATGTTGAATGTGATACATGCATGCACACAAAAGATAAATAACTAGTAAACACACATCTACCTTGATCCACACACTCTCATATAGAAGGCACATAAATCAGAAACATATAACAACATAGGGCATGGCTGTGTAGTTAGAAAGTTCACTTTGCAAATGTATCATTTCAGGTTCAATCTCTGTGCTTAGCACCAATGCTTTGAGTGAAATTTCGTTGAAGGAAACTGTATGGAAGCCTTCATATAAATGTGTATGTGCATCTGTTTGTCTTATGTTTTTGCATTGAGATTACTTGGGCAATGGTGATGTTTATTTATGTCCCCTATAAATAAAATATCTTGCTTGGTATTTGATTTGTGAAAACCGTTAGAATACAGTACCTATTTGAAAACCTGTTGGGGTTGGCATTAGGAAGGACATCCAACTATTGAATACTACTTTAAGAAATCTTGTCTAAGTCATGCTTGCATGAAAAAAGCAGATTTAAAAGTTGATGATGATGTTGATAACAATAATCTTAATAGGCGTAGGAGTGGCTGTGTGGTAAGTAGGTTACCACACAGATTCAGTCCCACTGCATGGCACCTTGTGCAAGTGTCTTCTACTATTGCCTTGGGCCGACCAAAGCCTTATGAATGGATTTGGTACACAGAAACTGAAAGAAGCCCATCGTATGTATGTATACATATATGTATGTGTGTGTATATGTTTGTGTGTCTGTGTTTGTCCCCCAAACATCACTTGACAACCAATGCTGGTGTGTTTATGTCTCTGTAACTTAGCGGTTTGGCTAAGAATAAGTACTAGGCTTAAAAAGAATAAGTCCTGGGGTTGATTTGCTCGACTAAAGGCGGTGCTCCGGCATGGCCACAGTCAAATGACTGAAACAAGTAAGAGTATTTTGTAGAAGGTAAATAAGCACACGCATACACACTGTACCCTGGAAAGAATAAATACATGTGGCTCTGTGGTTGAGAAGTTTGCTGTCCAACCATGTTTCCAGTCCCAATGTGTGATACCTGGGGCAAGTGTCTCATAGTATAACTGACCAAAGCTTTGGGAATAGATTTCGGGCAGTGACCAAGACCTTTGGCATTATGTCATGCTCGAGAACAAGACCCATCAAGCCGAGCAAAATCACAGTCATGGCAGATACCAGTTTCTCGCAAATTGGCACCCATGCTGATGGCATGTAAATGCACCCCAGTGTCATGTAAAAGCACCCATTACATTCTTGGAGTGGTTGGCATTGAGAAGAGCATCCAGCCATAGAAAACCATGCCAAATCAAACTGAAGTCTTGTGCAGCCTCCAGCTTACCAACCCTGGTCAAACCTTCCAACCCATGCCAGCATGGACAACAGACGTTAAATGATGATGATGATGAAACTGAAATAACATATAAAGCATAACTAGCTGTACTTGTGGAAATTCTATGGTTATTTTGAAAACTATGAGACTGTCGAAAAATAACAGAGAACAATGGACTACATAATTTCTTCGGAAATTGATTTTCATTTGCTTTTGTTTGAAGCATTTATTGCATGAGATGGTAGTCTACAGAGCTAAGAAGTTGCAGTCAAAGGAGAGAACATCATCTTTCAAAAGTGTCTTCATTATTATGCATCAGTATGGTGGCAAACTGTATGGCGGTGAGCTGGCAATGCTGGACAAAATGTTTAGTGGTATTTCTTCTGGTTTTATCTTCTGTGTTTGAATGCTGCTATGATCGACTTTGCCTTTCATCCTTTGGGAATTGATAAAATACATACCAGTTGTATACTGGGGTCAATATATCTCTCCCAAAATTTCAGGCCTTGTGCCTCTAGTAGAAAGGATTATTATGCTGTAATCCTCTCTTCAGCCTTTCATTCTATTCTATCTTTACATGAAGAAGTGAACACTGTCTGGAAAGAGCTTCATATAACTGACCGTGATTAAAATCAATGAAATGGTTTTCACAGAATAATGTATGTAGGAAAATGCTTAAAATATATACAACTATGAAACAAAATCAGAGACATATACTATCTATGGTATTATCATGTTGATAAGACTTCAATAAATTTTACGTCTTTTATTTTCATATTGGAGAAAAGTGGATGTGTGAACTTAAACCCCTGTGAATAAAGTACTGTAGCTACCCTGCTGATCTGTGGAATATAGATAGATATGTTGGTAATATGTAGGTGCAAGCTTAGTTGTGTGGTTTAGAAGTTTTTCTCCAACTATATGGTTTGGGATTCAACTCCGCTGTTTGACACCTTTGACACCTACAGCCCTGGCCAACCAAATTCTTGTGAGTAGATTTGGTAGATTAAAACTGAAAGCTGCCCATTGTGTATATATGTGTGTGTGTGTCTTCCTGTCTTGTCATAGTCCCAGGCCATCCAAAGCCTTGTGGATGGATTTAAATGACAAGCTGAAGAAAAAGCCCATCACACACATATATCTGTGTGTGCACATATGCTTGGATGTCTTTGTATCTCCTTGTCTTGACATCATGTGGTTGTTGTAAAAGCATGTTGCCACTATACAAGCAATATTGTTTGTTTCCAAACCCCTGTGAAAACATGTCCTGTTGTGAGGAAATATTACCTTGCCTGGAAACAAGTGAAGGTTGGTGACAGGAAGGGTATCCGGTTATAAAAAATCTGCCTCAACAAACTGCACCTAACCCATGCAAACTTGGAAAAGCAGATGTTTAAACAAAGATGATGGTGATATATGTCAAACTTAATTTAAAATACCTATTTCTTTATTACCCACAAGGGGCTAAACATAGAGGGGATAAACAAGTACAGACATAGGTATTAAGTCGATTACATCGACCCCAGTGCGTAACTGGTACTTAATTTATCGACCCCCGAAAGGATGAAAGGCAAAGTCGACCTCAGCGGAATTTGAACTCACAATGTAATGACAGACGAAATACCGTTAAGTATTTCGCCCGGGGAACCAACGTTTCTGCCAGCTCGATGCCTGTTCAAACTTAATTTAAAATACCCATTTGTAAGTCTGGTGTGGCCCCAGGCCTTGCCAGTTCCTGTAAAGCCACCTAGCCCCTGCCAGCATGGAAAATGAATGTTAAATGTTGATGATGATAATGATAGGTGTTTTACAGTCAATGTTTTTGTGTCTATAATAAATTATATCTTTGATTTCCTTCTGTAGTTTATCTGTCAGTTGTCTGACAAATAAAGAAATGTTGTGCATTAATAAGATTATATCATCAATTTTGTTTCATTGTTAAGATAGTGTTTGTTTAAAGTGTTACATAGATTGGAGCAGAATTATGCTATAGATAAGGAGTACATAGGGTAATATAAGTCCACATAGGAGAACCTATAGTTCACCAGCTTGCTAGAAATAGCAACCAGATCACATCTAAATAACACCCTACAATTTTCTAAATGAAATATCAGTTGGATTATGTAGTCCCTATACATGTGCCTCGGAGAAAAGACACGGTGGTCAAATCTGGAAATGCTTTTGATCATAAGTTTCTGTGATCAGGGCTGACCTGTGACTAAATAACAACATATATAACAAGGAGAGAAATTCTGTGGCCACTTATTTGAAATAGCAGCTAAATCTCCCTCAAATTACATCCAGCCAATATAGAAATAGAAGGACATATTTAATAGTGTAATCTTATGTGTACTCTGTCTTGAGAAATGACTGGATGTTCACAACTGGAATGTCCTTAATCTCATATATGTGCCTCATGAAAACTAATTTAAGCCTGACAAAACAAAACAAAAACAACATAGGCGTAGGAGTGGCTGTGTGGTAAAAAGCTTCCCAACCACATGGTTCCGGGTTCAGTCCCACTGTTTGGCGCCTTGGGCAAGTGTCTTCTGCTATAGCCTTGGGCTGACCAAAGCCTAGTGAGTGAATTTGGTAGACAGAAACTGAAAAGAAGCCCGTCCTATATATGTATATGTGTGTGTTTGTGTGTGTCCCCCCAACATCACTTGACAACTGATGCTGGTGTGTTTACGTCCCTGTAACTTAGCGGTTCGGCAAAAGAGACAGATAGAATATGTCCTAGGCTTACAAAAAATAGGTCCTGGGGTCGATATGCTCGATTAAAGGGTGTGCTCCAGCATGGCCACAGTCAAATGACTGAAACAAGTAAAAAAGTAAAGAGTATAACCCATACACTGGTAATCTTTATATATATAAAACTGAGAATGTGTGTCTGTCTGTCTGTTTCCCTAAAACTTGAGAACTACACAACCAATTTCATTCAAATTTTACACATGCCTTACTTAGGGTCCATGTTTTTTCATGGGCAAAAAAAATGTTCAACTTCTTGCCTAGAGCAAGCCCATAGCAATATCATATCTTCTCCACTATTTCAGTATTACGTGTTAAAAGTGAAATGAAAACATTTTTCTATTTTATGTCAGATACTTTCACTTTAACAATAAAAATAATAATAACAATTGAATTATATGTAGTAAGTAATAATTAAAATCAAACTAAAGTATAATATTATCGTAACATAACAAAAGTAAAAATAGCAATTGGTATAAAATTGCATCAATGACTTGAACTTGAATCAGTGGTTTCACATGAATGGGAATAAATAAAAAATAAAATTAAGTGCAGAAATGGAATAGTCCAGATGGAGGTGTGCACGGCTTTTACATTAGATGATTTGCTAATTAGCTAGCATTAAGCATTCTACTGAGTACTGCTGTTAGTTTATTTCTGATCCATAAAGGCCTATAGCTTCAACAAGTACTGCTTTTTGGTTTACCGTAAGGTTTGTTGTTATTATTATTTCTGTTTAACTATTGTTATCACGTTTGTTGGTTCCTCGTAAGGGAAGCGTTGTTGTGTTGCATTTGTTAAATAATTATAAACCGTAACCCTCCCCCTTTGGTTATTGTTTAAAAATTGAATTGTGTCCCTGTTTGGGGAAATTGACAATATTTTCACCGTTTACACGGAAGTATTTTTGTTAAAATGTCTTCTATAGAAGAAAGTCCAAAAATGAATTTCGCTGCAGCTGTTGGATTGTAGCCACACTTCTATACAAGAGGGAGGACAAGATACAATTGATCGAAATTACAAGAGATGGGCTAACAATTCCAGTCTGTTATATATTTTGAGTATTGTTATCACTAGCAATATCAAGATATAACTTTGTATTTTGTATTTTATGTGTAGATGTATATATATATAGATGTACATGTAATATGTACACATATATACATGCACTAGCACTATGACCCAGCAACGACGGGTCTTTAATGCTAGTAATATCATAAAATAGAGTTTTCACTGAAGAACATTAACAGATGTACATACAAACAACTGTTATCAGTTATCTGATTAACTGATGTCTTAAGACAACTGTAGCAAATTTTTTCTTTTACAAGAGTTGATTTTGGTCCCAAGATCCAATTTAAGGAGGTTTCTCAGTGCTTGATTTTAAGTTCAATTTTATAATTGCTAATTCTAAATTATATCATCATCATCATCATTTAATGTCTATTTTCTATGCTGGCATGGGTTGGACAGTCTACCAGGCTCCAGTCTGATTTGGTTTGGTGCCTACAGCTAGATGACCTTCATAATGGCAACCACTTTACAGAGTGCTGGGCACTTTTTTATGTGATACCAGTACAGGGCTCTTTGCAGGCCAATGCTATTCAGCAGTGGGGGTGGTATTAACAATTCTACTGTGGAGGATGGGTCTTCTTGAATACAGCAAAGTGCAAGATTTCTCAGTGCATGGGTTATACTCTTTACTCTTTTACTTGTTTCAGTCATTTGACTGTGGCCATGCTGGATCACCACCTTTAGTTTAGCAAATTGTCCTCAGGACTTATTCTTTGTAAGCCTAGTACGTATTCTATCTGATTTGTCATCTTTGCGTGCACACACAAACACACACATGCGCGCATAGTGAAGGTGTTTGGCCTAGTAGTTAGGATTGTGGTTTCAATTCCTGGACCAAGCAGTGTGCAAAACACTTCCTTTTATGTCGCTCTGCAATCACAGTGATATGTTGTGCACTGGGCACCTGTACCACTGATGTCAATTTGATAGAAGAAAGTGAGCTAACATACTACACAAACATTGCTTTTACTCTTTTACTTATTTCAATCATTTGACTGTGGCCATGCTGGAACACCACCTTTTAGTCGAGTAAACGACCCCAGGACTTATTCTTTGTAAGCCTAGTACTTATTGTATTGGTCTCTCTTGCTGAACCGCTAAGTTACAGGGACATAAACACACCAGCATCAGTTGTCAAGCGATGTTGTAGGGACAAACACAGACACACAAACATACATATACATACACACATATACGACGGACTTCTTTCAGTTTCCGTCTACCAAATCCACTCACAAGGCTTTAGTCGGCCCGAGACTATAGTAGAAGACACTTGCCCAAGGTGCCAAACAATGGGACTGAACCCGGAGCCATGTGGTTGGTAAGCGAGCTACTTACCACACAGCCACACCTGTGCCTCATATGATCACTATGTGCAGGTTATTCAGCAAAAAGTTGTGGAACTCCCATCTGTTGTTTATGACAGGAGAACTCTTTAAAGAGGAGTCCATAATATGTCTGTGTGTGATTATTGAATTAATTGTTAATTAAAAATAGCAGTTGTTATTAATTGAAATTTCAATAGGCATTTGTTTATATTAAAGTCTCACAGTGTTGGCTAATAAAAGCCTAATCAATTTACCTTAATACACATTAAAAATTCTCATTAATTAGTGTTAACATATTTAATACAGAGAGAGACACGGTGAGTGCTAAAAAAACTAACTAGAAAACTTAATGGTGAGGGAAAATAAAAACAATATTACACATCAACTAATATGATTTTAATTATTTTGCTATGTATGTGAGACAACACTGGATATGTTTTGGTTATTAAAACTTTCTCAGTCAAGTGTAGATTTCCCGAAACTGACTAAAACTGTAATTAGAGAATGAATCATTGAGTAAATTTCAAGAAGGTAGGTTTTTCAGTCAGGGTTACAATGCTTCCTGCATCAAATATGTTAACACTAACTTAACTGCCTTTTTTTTTTTTTTTTAATTTTTTTTTGTTATTTTATGTGTATGGCATCTGAATATTTAGATAAGTGAAGCCTGGCTGATTAGTCATGATTATGAAAAAAAAAACAAAAACAAAAGAAAATTGAAAAAGATAGAAAAACATGAAACAGTCCTGACAACTGAAATATTTCTTAACCATCTCAGTTTCATCAAGACTTCTCTCTTTCATCAGCCTTAACTTACTCTAGCTACTGTTGATCCATTTATAACTTGCACTTAATTACTCTCAGCTGTATTCGTCATGAGACTTCAAATTAGCGCCGTACATGCAATATATGTACATACATTATGTGAGTCTGTATGCTTGTGTGCGTGTTTGTGTGTGTATGCAGTCTGCAGTTTTTGTCAGGAGTAATGAGAGAACAAGATATAGATATCAATGTATCAAAAGATTACAGTTATGTCTATAAATATTCATTCCATACATACGAATAGAATGTTAAAAGAGCAGAGGTCAGCACCTCAAGAGCTGACTTTTGCAACTTGTCTTTCCAATTCCCAGATGCTTTCATTTCACATAACTTCTTTTGGAACAAAACTGGAACATCTTAGAATTTCATTTATCTTTCTCTCATAACTGGAATAACTGTTCTCGGTGTTTTGGTCTGTTATAAAAAGCCAAGGCCTTATTCTTGTGTATCATATTTGTAAGAGTTCATGTAATTCGTTATTTATGATAACTTCCTCTTGTTATCTATAGGTGACTCCTGATGGCAAGTTGTGTTAAGTTGAACTTTTAATGTGGTAGTTTGGTTTTAAGTTTTCATATATTTATTCAGCTTTTCATTGGTTGGGTCAAGAATTTTATTCCATTAATCATAAAAGCACCCAGTACACATTCTGAGGTGGTTGGCATTAGGAAGGGCATCTAACTGTAGAAAACATGCCCAAGCTGACACTAGGGCTCTGTGCAGCCTTGTGGCTTACCAGAACATGTCAAACTGTCCAACCCATGCCAGCATGGAAAACGAATGTTAAATGATGATTCATTCATTTTGTACGCACTCATCCCACACCATTCTGAGTTCATATTTCTCTGGGGAAAGGGAAGCTTTTTCCTTTCTTCAGACTGGATACAGGTTCCATTGGGTTAATCCTTGGTTCACTGCATTTGCAATGGTAAGAGTAACAAGGGAGCGTCTGTAACTTATTTGAAATAAATATCAAAGAAAAGATTTTGGTTCAAAAGCACCAGTTTAACAATTTTATCAACATCATCTTTTGATGATACATATCAGCAAAAGATTTACACACACACGTTTATATGTATGTGTATATATATCATCAGCATCATCATCATTTAACGTCCGCTTTCCATGTTGGCATGGGTTGGACGGTTTGACTAAGGACTGGCAAGCGAGGACGCTGCACCAGGCTTCAGTCTGATCTGGCAAAGTTTACACAGCTGGATGCTGATCCAAATGCCAACCACTCTGAGAGTGTAGCGGGTGCTTTTTTTTTTGTGCCACTGGCACAGGGGGCAGTCAGGCGGTACTGGCATTGACCATGCTCGAATGGTGCTTTTTACGTGCCATACACTTTATTTTGTCAATCCCAGAGGGCTGAGTACAGTGTAGGTCTCCATGTTGTTCACAGTTACTTAAATTTCCTCTTGAGAACTAATTTTCACTTTCCATTTTTATTTCTTTTATAGAATTCCGTCGGCCCAAGAGTCTCCTTGTCTTCATCAATCCTGTTGGTGGCAAGAAAAAGGGACCCAAAATTTATGCAGAGAAGGTGGTTCCACTGTTTGATTTAGCTGACATTATCGTGCATTCTATCAGTAAGTTGGCAATTCTTATATTTTTCTGTAGAATTTATATTTTTATCACTTTGTTTGATGACATCATTAATCCTTATTACTGTTGTTTAACACAAGGTGGTGAGCTGGCAGAATCATTGATACACTGGGAAAATGCTTAGCAGCATTTCATCCATCTTTAAGTTCTGAGTTCAGATTCTGTCATGGTTGGCTTTACCCTTCATCCTTTCAGGGTTGAATATTGGGGTTGATGTAATTGACTACCCCCTGCACGCAAAATTTCAAGCCTTGTGCCTCTAGTAGAATGGATTATTATTGTGTAATAGAAGAATGGTGGATTGTCAGAATTGGAATGTGAGGAAGAAACTTGCCTTGTCATGTTTGTTGTGGCTCTTTACATTTTGAGTTCAAATCGTGCTGTGTTCAACTTAGACACACACACACACATACACACACACATGTGTGTGTCTTTGTGTTTTGTGTTTGTTCCCCTGATCACTTGACGGCCAGTGTTGGTTTGTTTACATTCACATAACATTGTGATTCAGCAAAAGAGACTGATAGAATAGGTACTAGGCTTTAAAAATACGTACCTGGGCTGATTTTATTCGACCAAACTCTTTAAGGTGGTGCACCAGCATGGCCGTAGTCCAATGACTGAAACAAGTAAAAGAAAGACAGTTTGAACTAGTAGTTCAGTTGAGTTCATTTGCACCAAGAAAATATTGAAATATTGACCAATCAGCAAGGAGATATTGCTTTTGTTTCAATTATGATTTGGCACTGAATATTTCATCATTAATTGGTTATGAAACCTTGCTTGCATATTGTATATCTTTAATTTCCTCTCCAATTAATAATGTAAGACATTCAATCAGTAATAAACTTTTGCATGTGTGTGTGTATTTCTTTGTGTCTGTATCTTTCTTTATGTTTTTATGCATGTGTGTCTGTCTCTACATGTTAGATTATTTTGTAATATGGCCTGCTGTTTGTGAATTTGTGAAGGAATTTACAGCGAACCTAATCAAAATACCGTTAAACTCACTCGGCTATTTAAACAAGTTGAATTTACTTAGTACAGTTCTACTGAGTAAATTAACAGTCATATTTTAAGTATCTGGCAGCTTTGCTTAGCACTCTTTTCCCCTATTTACACTCATACACACATACACACATCCAGTATACCCTAATTTTTATATATTATGTATAATGTATTATAAATGTACACAAACACATGACTGTACATTGACTTTATTTTCCTTTTACAGCAACAGACAGGGCAAACTATGCCTTGGATTACTTACAAGAAGCTGATCTTGCCAAATACGATGGGTAAGTGGACATAGAAATCAATAAAGATATTTTTTTGTTTAACTTTACTATGGATGGGTTTCGTCTTGTTTATCTTACTTAATGTATTTATATGTGTGTCTGTGGGAGAGGGAGAGAGAGGAAAAAGAGAAAGTCTGTCTGCAATCATATATGATTTCTAGCCATCACCATTGCTTCTATTGTAGTTTTTCATTTTTGATTTGCTAAACAAAGAAGAGTTATCCAATATTATGTCTAATGTTGATTCTGACAGAAGTGTGTGTGTGTGAGAGAGAGAGAGTGAGAGATGAACAAAAAAAATTTCCAGATGAGTCAAGAGATCTTGGATAAATTGAAGGCATTAGTAACCAGGAAGAATTCTTACTAAATAAGAAACAAAAACTCCCATTCCAAACCATGGGAGTAGTGGATTTTTATTTTATTCTCTTAGATCCAGTGAAGTACATTGGCACCCTTTACAAAGGCTTGGTAGCTTTACAGATATTTTTATATATATTAGTCTGGGGAAGAGGTGCTGAACTCATAAGCCTTATAGATCCTTTCTAACTGGTGATGTAACTGTTGTCCTTTAACTCCTGGTCAGCCCTGCCTGAAAAATAGCCTTGCAATGTAATGCATTGTAACTAATTTTTCGGATTGATATAGTGATCTAAGACTACATTATCTAATGTGTCTTTTCATTATCAAGATGCTAGGGTATAAGTTGAGGGAGAGTATCCAGCTGTAGAAACACTGCCAGATCAGACTGGAGCCTGGTGCAGCCTCCTGGCTTCCTAGACCCCGGTTGAACCGTCCAACCCGTGCTAGCATGGAAAGCGGACGTTAAATGATGATGATTGCTTTGGTAGGTTTCTCAAGGATGAGAGACCATTGGTGTGAGACAAAGATTATGAGACTTTTGATTCCTCGGAAACTGACCATGAAGGCCATTGAGGATGGAAAGAGACGTAAGGGAATAAAGTTTATATATGACTGTCTCTGCAACTTTTGGGATGTTGAAAGCGAGGGCTGGTATAATGTCAGCTTGTGAGAAACCATTATGTATGTTGTATTTGTGTTGCCTTTTCTGACAAAGAAAATATTGTTGTTGTTTTCAGGATTGTCTGTGTGGGTGGTGATGGGATGTTTACAGAACTTTTAAATGGATTGCTCATAAGAACACTGAAAGACAATGGGAATGCGCAACCCTGTCGTGACACAACTCCTATACAGCCAGACTTAAGGATAGGCATCATTCCAGCAGGTAAGTACACTCTAACCGGCCTATGAAATGGGTTTCTTTTCTTTGATATTGGTCACTTAACATGTTGTTAAAATTCGGAGACATGACAATTCTGTGGTTGGTTTGTCCAACCCATGCTAGCATGGAAAGCGGACGTTAAACGATGATGATGATGAGAATGATGATGATGAAAAGCTTTTCACTCTTGTTATATATCATGTTGTGATCTTTGCGTTATTCTAAGTTAGACAGAGGAGGAGAGGTAGTGTGCCTGATGTTTTGCAGCTCCCTCCCCACAGACTGTAAATAACAAAACAAACATTCTTTCGCATTTTTGTATTGCCAATATGTTACCAAATGACCAATGGCTACTTTCACCATTGCGCAGTTCTTCTGTTACAGAGGTACCATGGTCTTTTCTCTTATTCGACTAAAAAAAAAAAACTGAAAAATGAATAGGAAATTTGGAAAATAGATGTGTAGTGGAATCATGACAACTTGGAATAGCATCTTCAATGTCTTACACCTCCAGTCATATCATGTATGAATATACAGTGGAAGCCTAGTTGGCAGAATCCACCTTGTGCAATGCTGTTTCTTTGTGCCACACCCACCCAGCTGTAGCAATTTTATCCTTCCCCCTTCCATCCCCCCTCTCTCTCTCTCTCTCACCAGTATTACAGTTTCATCTAGTCTATCTATTTTATGTAAACACATTGTTCTACCACTCCTCATGTTTGCCGTTCTCATTATTTCCTTTTCTCTCATTTTTCAATATGTGTGTTGAGCAGTGCGCTTTCTGTCATACATTTCTAAAGAGGAATAAATAGCAAAAAAAAACCCCTCCCCATCTCTCTTTCGCTTTCCCTTTCTCTCTCGCCTTCTCTCTCCCCCCTTTCTCCCCCATCTCCCCCCTCTTCTCAGTTGCATATTTCCCCATTTTCATTATTTAAAGAAAATATTTAATGTGTCAGTGTGAGTTATTTATTTTTTTATAGTTTTTTTTTTTAATTCTATTTCATCTATTTTATAGTTTTGTTATCTTTATTCATTATTCATTAATGTATTTGTGACACAGAAAACCTTCCACATCATCATAATTTAGTTTCCTTTCTTTCTTGAATTTTTGAATCACTATTTTTGAATACAACCATACCCTCATTACCATCATCACATTCATATTCACACACGTTCTTTTTCCTTTAAAACTTGCCTAGGTTGGCTGAGTTTTCTCTAGCACACTGTTTCGTCACTTGTTGCAGCCTCTTGTCATCATCTCTTTCATGAGACTCAGCCTCTTGAGATAAGCACTCACTACCTCTTCCCATATCTTCTTCTTCCGCAGGGTTCCTTCCACATGAATCACTAGGCACTTCACTTTTTTTTACGCAACTGTTATCCTCCACACACATCACCCATCAATGCAGCCTCCTTCCTTGTACACTGTCTGATTCCTCTTCTGTCTGGATTTTGTATTTATCAGCTGTAGTCGCTCACTAATTGAACCTGATAAATTTTGCAAATGTATATACAAATATGTTTATGTATAAGATGTATGAGAATGTCATCCGAGCATGATCGTTGCCAGAGCATCTGACTGGCTTCTGCGCCGGTGGCACATAAAAAGCACCATCTGAGTGTGATCATTACCAGCGTTGCCTTACTGGCATGTGAAAAATCATTCAAGCAAGGTCGTTGCCAGTGCCGCAGGACTGGCTCTTGTGCAGGTGGCACGTAAAAAACACCATTTGAGCGTGGCTGTTGCCAGTACCACCTGACTGGCCCTCGTGCTGGTGGCATGTAAAAGCACCCACTACCATCTTGGAGTGGTTGGCATTAGGGAGGGCATCCAGCTGTAGAAACTCTGCCAGATCAGATTGGAGCCTGGAGCAGCCATCTGGTTCACCAGTCCTCAGTCAAATCATCCAACCCATGCCAGCATGGAAAGCAAACGTTAAATGATGATGATGTTGATGATGATAAGGTGCCACACAATGGGACTGAACCCTACTCTGTGTGGTTGGGAAATATGCTTCTCAACACCTACACCTATGTATGGTTAGTCGATATTATTCCATAAGGAGCATAGGGCCAGTTTCCCAGTTCCTTTGATGTATATATTCCTCCCTGAGTGGACTGGAGCCACGCGAAATGAAGTGTTTAGCTCAAGAACACAACACATCATCTGGACCAGGAATTGAAACCACAAGCTTACAAGCATCAGTTCTACATCCTAACCACTAAGCTATGTCCCTCCACCCTACACATTCGTAACATATAAATACAATTGCTATACAATAAAACAATATTGATATAAGAGTTGGTTAATTAACAAGAAAAAGATTGGAGTAGAAAAACACATTAATCCATAATGCTGCATTCTTTTACTTCTTAATGGACTCATCTCTGATTTGGCTGAGACTATTGATATCTCTCTTTTGGAATGTTTTCTTCACATTCTTAAACAGAACCTCTGTTTATGTTTGCCAAGCCTCAACATTTTCTTGGATTCCAATGTTTTTTTTTTATTTGTAATCATGGAAAATCAAATGGAATTAACAGAATGCGTTTGCCAGAAATGTGGCTTGATTGAATCCTGTCTTTGGCAGTGTGACATCTTCTTCCTATACTATTACTACTGTAGCCAGTAAAGGAGGTTTTACATGGTCGCTTGAATTGCTAAAATAGCAGCCAAGCTTCCTTAAAGTCGTGTTTTAATGTCTTAAAAAATATTGAAAACTTACACACATTGAGGAATGTTGTTAAATACTTGCTAAACAAATGCTTAGGAAGAGCTAAACAACAACTTCTAAATATTACGTCATCATCATCATTTAACGTCCATTGTCCATGCTGGCATGGGTTGGATGGTTTGAATGGGCTGGCACTCTGGAAGGCTGCACCAGACTCCAGTCTGATATGGCATGGTTTTTCTATAGCTGGATGCCCTTCTTATGTCAACCAGTCCGAGAGTGTAATGGGTGCTTTTACATGCTATTTGTGTGACACCAGGGTGCTTTTATGTGCCACCGGCATGGGTGCCAATTTGGGTGACACCAGTATCTGCCACGGCTGTGATTTCACTTGGTTTAATGGATCTTCTTCTCAAGCACAACATAGTACCAAAGGTCTCAGTCATTGCCTCTGTAAATCAATATTATAAATATTTATCTTATGTTTCAATCATTAAACTATGGCCATGCTGGGACACCACCTTGAAGCAGTTTAGTTAAATGAATAACCCTGGTACTTATTCCATCGATCTCTTTTGCCAAACTACTATGTTATGGGGTCTTAATCACACCAATACCAGATGTCAAGCAATAGTGAGGGACAAATACAGACACAAAGACACACATACACAAAGACACACATACACACACTCATATATATAACTGGCTTCTTACAGTTTCCATCTACCAAATCAACCCAGAAGTCTTTCATCAGCCTGAGGCTAGAGTAGAAGACACTTCCTCAAGGTGCCACGCAGTGGAATTGAACCCAGAACCATGTCGTTGGGAAGCAAACTTCTTATCACACAGCCATGCCTATACCTATATGCATTATCATAGTAATAATAATGGTAAGAGATGCACATGTGAGTGATTGCACTTGGAGTGCTGTCTGCCAGTCCTCTAATCTTTCTGAACCTTTGTCTAGTTCCAGTGAGAGCAATATTCAGCAGTGTCTTCCCACTTTGCAATTTTCATAGAAAGAAACTTCAACGGTGGTGCATCAGCATGGCCACAACTCTGAGTTGAAACCTAAAAAAAAAAATCTCTCTCTCTTAAGCATTTTGAAATAGAGATGTGGTTTTCTTGCTGGAGGCCAGTTCATCATACAGCAGGTCTTTTGGGATCCTCCCATCTGTCATTTAGCGTACATGGCCAAGCCAGTGGAGGCATCATTGTTCTGGTTGGCTGACTCTATAGTTAAAAGCAGTGCAGATCCACGGTATCATGACTCTAAATGGGTGTCTTGGAAGGTTTAGTCAAACTGATTAACCCCTACTTACTTTTGATTATCTTTTTGCTGAGCTACTAAGTTATGGGGATGTAAACAAACCAACATTGGTTGTCAAGTAGTAGTGGTGGGGAATACATAACACACACACACAACTGGCTTCCACACAGTTTTCCCCCCAATCAAATTCACTCACAAGTGTCTTCTACTATAGCCCAGGACTGTATCAGACACTTGCCCAAGGTGCCACACACTGTGATTGAACCCAGAACCACATTGTTGCAAATTGAGCTGCTCAACTACACAGCCATACCTGCACCTGATAAATTTATTATTTTTTAAGCTTACTTATCTGTGTTTTTTTATCCGTTTCTTTCAAGGTTCTACAGATACAGTTGTCTATTCAACAGTTGGTATCAATGACCCTGTAACATCAGCCTTACATATCATTACCGGTAAGACTTCCTCAACATAATTATTTTCATTTCTGTCTTTTTACCCTTATAGCTAAGTTATATTCTCTGACAATGGATTATGATGCTGTGAGAGAGAAAATAGATGATGTTCATCAGGGCTAGGGTTACGAAGAAACAACAATAATGTTATTAATAATTTCTTGCACAGGAGCAGTGATTCAGATTTTGGTTTACTTTATCCTATTGGCCCTTGAAAAGATGAAAGGCAAACTGAACCTTCAAAGTCAACCCAGAATGTAAACAGTCGGAAGAAATGCTGCTCAGCATTTTGTCCCCTTTTTCTCTCCATCAATAATCCTTTTTACTACAGGCACCAGACCAGACCAGAAATTTTGTAGGAGAGAGAGCTAGTCGATTACATTAAGCCCCCAGTACTAGGCTGGTGTTTGTGGAGGCGCAATGGCCCAGTGGTTAGGGCAGCGGACTCGCGGTTGTAGGATCGCGGTTTCGATTCCCAGACCAGGCATTGTGATTGTTTATTGAGTGAAAACACCTAAAGCTCCATGAGGCTCTGGCAGGGAGTGGTGGTGAACCCTGCTGTACTCTTTCACCACAACTTTCTCTCACTCTTTCTTCCTGTTTCTGTTGTACGTGTATTTCAAAGGGCCAGCCATGTCATGCTGAATCTCCCCGAGAACTACGTTAAATGTACACGTGTCTGTGGAGTGCTCAGCCACTTGCATGTTAATAAATGAGCTGCGATGTCACAAGTGCCAAGCTGTATCTGCCTTTTCCTTGGATAACATCGGTGCATGGAAAGGGGAGGCTGGTATGCGTGGGCGACTACTGGTCTTCCATAAACAACCTTGCCCCGACTTGTGCCTGGGAGGGTAACTTTCTAGGTGCAATCCCATGGTCATTCATGGTCAACTAGGCTGGTGTTTATTTCATTGACCCCGAAAGGATGAAAGGTAAAGTCAACCTCAAAGAATTTGGACTGAGAACATAATGAGGGGCAAAATGTCACAAAGCATGTTGGCCAGTAATGCTTATGGTTTTGCCAGTTTGCCACCTTTCTCTACTAGCTTAATGGAAATGTTGTGTCTGGGGAGAGTCATTTTCTTTTTGTGCCTTATAATTTAACACACTCACCAGTAAAATTTCCACTTATTCCTTGTTTTTGTTTTTATTCAATAGTCTTTCAAGACTATTGAAAAAGTTGCAAGATGCAATGACAATTTTAGGAAAATGAAAATAAGGAATAAGTGGAAATTTTACTGGTGAGTGTGTTAAATTATAAGGCACAAAAAAAAATGACTCTCCCCAGACACAACAAAATATGCTTCAACACACAAACTCAAATAAAGAATCTTGCAAACCAAATCCAAAAACGAAATATTAATGGAAATTATTAAAATAAAAATGTGTGCAAATTGTGAACTTTCTCGAAATAGGAGGAAAAAAACAGAGCTAAGGTAATAAATTTGTCCTCAAAAATATTTTTAAAATTTTGCTTTAATATTCAGATTCTTTTTACTTGCTTCAGTTTGCCTTGCTGGACAATATATGAATGGGTTAGCCAGCTGGCCAGTCAGAAGGACCCTATCATCTTGGCATTAGGAAGGGCATCCAGCTGTAGAAACTCTGCCAGATCAAGATTGGAGCCTGGTGCAGCCATCTGGTTCGCCAACCCTCAGTCAAAATCCTCCAACCCATGCTAGCATCGAAAGTGGACGTTAAATGATGATGATGATGATAGAGAAAGGATATATTAGATAGTCTTAGATGCACTATGTTTGAAAAAAAATATGGAGTGGTCATAACTGGAATGTTTTCGATCATAAGTCTATTTTGTTAGGACTGATCCGAGACTAAACAACAACAACCTTAGTCCTTGAAAAGAAATTAAATATTTTTTTTTCTCTCAGGCTTCTGTTAAGAAACTAATCAGTTAATTTCCATTCAAATGAAATCCTTGTGTTTGCTAAATTTATAAATAGTCTTGAACAGTTATTCTATGTAAACTATTCCTTGTAAAAAAAAAATAATAAAATTGACACCTGTTTCAAAAATAAAGACACCTTTTGTGTACATAAATTTCTAATTAACTTTATGTAGGTGATCATTAATTTCGTTTTTAATATTTTGTAATGAATTCAATGCAAAACTTAAAAGGAAAAATTAAGAGATGTTAATACAGTTAATTAGAAATTCATGTATACAAAACATTATTTTCCAAACAGGTGTCATTCTACTTGAAATGATTTTAATAGTTAACTTAGTTCAGGTGATATGAATGAGAAAACGAAATAAAACTTGAATGAAAACACGGCTTTGCAAGTGTTTAGCTTAATCAATAAATGGATTATTGAAATCAATGTGTTTTTATCATCTCAATAGTAAATAAATTTGTTCCAGCACACTTCAACATTCATTTACTTTGCGAATATATTTTCATGTGAAGGCATGTGGTTTAATCGTTAGGATATTTGGCTCAAGATTGTAAGGTTGCGAGTTTGATTTCTGGCAACATGTTGTGTCCTTGGGCAAGATACTTCATTTCACAATGCCCCAGTCCACTCAGGTCGCAAAAACAAGTTGTACCTGTAATTCAAAGGGCCAGCCTTGTCACACTCTGTGTCACGCTGAATCGCCCTGAGAACTACATTAAGGGTACACATGTGTGTGGAGTGCTCAGCTACATGCACATTAATTTTACAAGCAGGTTGTTCCATTGATCAGATCGACAGGAACTCTTGTTGTTGCAATTGACAGAATGCCAATTTTATTTTTTTTTAAATATGCTGAGACCCCCCTTTGGTCATGAATGACCATGGGTTTGCACCTAGAAAGTTACCTTCCGAGGCACAAGTCTGAGCAAGGTTGTTTATGGAAGACCAGCAGTCACCCATGCATACCAGCCTCCCCTCTCCACACCACAGTTGTTATCCAAGGAAAAGGCAAAGGCTGATACAGCTTGGCACCTGTGACGTCGCAACTCATTTCTACAGCTGAGTGAACTGGAGCAACGTGAAATAAAGTGTCTTGAGCAAGACACGCAGCCCGGTGTGGGATTCAAACTCACAACCTCATTATCATAAGCTTGATGCTCTAACCACTGAGCCATGCGCCTTCACAGAAAAGAATTAGGTAGTGATCTACTATCATCATCACTATTATAATTATTGTAGGTATCTTAATGGACCTCAGGATTTGGTTTTAATTCCTAGTGTAATCAAATCACTTTAGTAGTTATGTAAAGTATTAACATTTACTGATTCCAAAGTTTTCGAAAAACCCTGGGAAAGGCATGTATCTTTTCCTTGTAAAGCAGAATATTTGCATATAAATTATTATTATTAATATGGTGAGCTGGCAGAATTGTTAGTGCACTGGACAAAATGCTTAGTGACATTTCATGAGGATCCTTATGTTCTAAGTTCAAATTCCACCAAGGTCAACTTTGCCTTACATCCTTTGGTGGTTGGTAAAATAAGCACCAATTGAGCACTGTGGTCAGTGTAACTGACTTGTCCTTTCCCTCAAAACTGCTGGCCTTGTGCCAAAATTATTATTATTGAGTGAGAGAGTAGTGCATGCCATCAAAGTGACACTGGGGTAAAATATACGAAGCCCAGTATACCCATCATGACTACCTGTCTGATAAGGGTACACTAGGCACATGCATCACAACCACATGTGCGCGACATGGTGATCTCATATCAAGATAAACAGCACATGACCTTACAGGTGGGGCCCAGTTAGAATTTTCTTCTGGTCGAGTAACCCATCCCACTCAAAGGTCCCTGAATAAGGTTGTTTAAGGATGTTGAACGAAACACCCATGTTTCCAGAGGTAAATTATTCAAACCCCAAAGAATTCCTCTAAAATGGCTATGATGCTCCCCCACTACGTCTGCTCATGATCAGAGATGCACATATCGTCAGCCACTAAGGGACATGCTCAACTGTTTATCAAACAACTGATAAGCAAATCTGTAGTATTGAGCAGAATATTTGCTGTAGCCCATCTTTTATACCAAGACAAAACAATGTACATGATAACACTTCCAATCAGTTAAGATCAGAAGCCACGAGAGCCACTGCCTAGTACTGCATCAGGGCATATCATTTATTATTATTATTATTATTGTTATTAATATTATTATTATTATGTTTGACTTTTGCTTTCTATTTGTACAAATTGCCTCCAAGTTTCACCCAGACACTTAAAGTGACAACAAGTTAGAAGTTTAAGTTGTTGCTATGACTAGGGAGCCATATTTTTGGTTTTGCACAAAGTATTGTTCTAGAAAATGTCTGTCAAGACATAAGAAAATTAAGTTTGTTTTAAAAGTAATTTGATTACAAGATGATAGTAGTGTGATCTTAAGATGACAGTAAAAGGCATTTGCTATTGTGTACATTTAAGAGTACTTTTGACAATGTTTACAGGTCTTAAGGCAGTGAGCTGGCAGAATCGTTAGCATGCCAGGCAAAATGCTTAGCACCATTACATCCATCTTTATGTTCTGAGTTCAAATTCCACCAGGGTTGATTTTTGCCTTTCATCCTTTCGGGGTTGATGAAATAAGTACCAGTTACGCACTGGGGTTGATGTAATTGACTAGTCCCTTCCCCCAAAATATCAGACCATGTGCCTATAGTAGAAAGTATTATTATTATTATAATAAGTATATTTTTATCACAGGCTTTCACTGCACTACCGAGCACAGCTCTGTGTGCCTTGGGTATGTGCTGTGGTTTGCTGTGATGCTCTTTTACATAGGATGTGTGCAGTGCCTAGTAGTGCTATTTTCTGCATGTTATATGTACTTGTTAGTCCTGGTGTTTTTGTTATGTATTTGTCTGAATATTTTTTTTATCATACCTAATGTGCCTACTATGATAGGAATTGTTTCTGGTTTTAAACTCCACATTCGAGTTACCTCTATTTCCAGGTCTTTGTTATTGCCAGTAATAATTTTAGCAACATGTAGGCGCGGGCATGGCTGTGTGGTTAGGGAGCTTGCTTCCTAGCTACATGGTTTCGGGTTCAGTCCCACTGCGTGGCACTTTGGGTAGGTGTCTTCCACTATAGCCTCGAGCCGACCGGAGCTTTGTGATTGAATTCGGTAGGTGGAAGTAACTGCCGTGTGTGTATATGTGCGTATAGCTGCTCAGTGCCTCTCCGAAAGAGAGAGAGAGAGAGGGGGTTGCTGTATTCTTAACTCTTTTGTTACCATATTTCTATTGAGATGCTCTGTGTTTCTTTCAATTAATTTTAAATATAACAAAGAATTTAGTAAAATAGCTGAGTTATCATTCAGCTTGTGTTAGGAACATAAATTGTGACTAAGGTTTGGTGGAAGATTTTAATTCAGAACTTATGAAAACAAAATATTTGTACTACAGAGCAAGTTTCAGCCAGGTTGGTATTGAAAGGGTTAATTGTCAGTTTAGTTTATTGTTGCTTGTAGACACAAAATATAAATACTAACATTGCTAAGTTTCCAAAAGTAGTAGTCATGTCATAAACAAGTGTTAACGTTTTTGTCGGAGGTGGAATAGGGGTTCAGCTTGCTTGAGCTGTAAGCGAATTTTTGTTTAACTGAATACAGTTTGTCACCTAATTTAATACTCTAATGCACTTATGAATCAAGTGTTTTATGAATGTAACAGCTGTTAACATATTTGTATTCAAATTTGTCAGAACTTATTAAGAATAGATATTCAGGTCATCATTTTGATTCTTGCTTTTCACTATGCAATTAATGATTTAATTTAATACAATTAATATTGATTTATTAATATTAACTGCATTAATTTATTGATATTAACTGTATTGATATTTAATACTCTTTTGCAATGAGAAAGTAAAAACTATTTGTGTTTTTTTTTTTGTCTTTTTATATTATTATTAGGGGACTCCATGAATATAGACTGCTGTTCTATATACCAAAGGGACCAGCTTGTACGCTATAGTGTTTCATTGGTTGGTTATGGTTATTATGGTGATGTTCTTGCAGACAGTGAAAAATTCCGATGGATGGGTACCAAGCGATATAATTGGTCAGGTAAATCCTGTTTTTAATATTGATTCTCGGTATTGCTGTTATTGTTTTCACTTACACACACACACTAGTGCCTCTGGCATTTTATATCCTGAGTTTAAATCTTACTAAGGCCAACTTTACCTTTCATTTTCTCCAGTGGACAGGCAGAAATGTTAGAACATCAGATGGCTGACTTGTGGTATTTGTTCTGCCTCTTTAAGTTCTGAGTTCAAATCTTGTCATGGCCTCTACTTAAGTCTAGACTTAATCCATCGGTTGGTTTAACACCATTACCTGGTCCTTTGATGCCTTTACTGGAGTCCACTCTGTTGCAAACATTTGGGCGAAGGTTCTTATTTCAAGTGATCTTCCTCTCTCCTTCCTATCAGTCTCAGAGGTTCTGTAAAGAGTTATGAGCACAGCTGTCCCTTCTGAGTAAAGGGACAGAAAAAATATGTGTTGGATGGATGGCCACCACTGTTAGAGATAATGCTAGGCTCTGCTGGCTTAGAAAAGCTACTGTAAGTTGAACTAAGAAAATACAAAACAAAATCTAAGTCAGAAGAGGAAGGGCAGCAACCATTAATATTTCACAGGGCTCGCAATAGTGATGGAGGAAAAGGAAGTGTGTTCTCAGAGTGAAACCTTGTCTAAATGCTTCCAATAGTGTGTACCTTGATAAGGCCACCTAAGGGCCAGCTAGTGATGTCAAACTGAGCAACAGAATAATTCTAACAATGAAAATCACGTACATCCTGTCCATCACCTTCTACCCATCTTTTGTCCCTCATATCCAGGCAGAAAGTTGTCCACTCAAGGCTGTTCGACTTTCAAACTACATGATGGCCTCGTTATTGCTGGCGTCAAGAAAGAAGCACGAGTATATGCTGTAAAGTAGTTAGGAAGGGTATCCAATTGTAGAAACCTTGCCAAAGCAGACACTGGAACATAATGCAGTCCTTGGGCCTATAAGATCCTGTCAATCCATCCAACCCATGCCAGTATGGATCTTGAATGTTAAATGATAATGATGATATATATATCATCATCATTTAGCATCTGCTTTCCATGCTAGCATGGGTGGGACTATATATATATATATATATGAATTCAGTGGAGGCACAATGGCCCAGTGGTTAGGGCAGCAGACGCACGGTCGGAGGATCGCGGTTTCAATTCCCAGATTGGGTGTTGTGTGTGTTTATTGAGCGAAAACACCTAAAAGCTCCATGAGGCTCCGGCAGGGGATGGTGGCGACTCCTGTTATACTCTTTCGCCCCAACTTTCTCTCACTCTTTCTTCCTGTTTCTTGAGTAACACTGCGATAGATTCGCGTCCCGTCCAGCTGGGAGGAACACATACGCCACAGAAACCGGGAAACCAGGCCCATGAGCCTGGTTAGGCTTGAAAGGGGTGCATAAATAAATGAAAATATATATGGATATGACTGTTACCATTCCCTGGTATTGTCAGCAGAGAGCTGTAGAATTGAACCTAATGAAATTTGCACTTAGAAATATTCAAGAGATAACAGTGTTGGTACCATGAAGTTGTGTCTTCTACACTATTTCTACACCATTCTACTGTCTTCAAAGTGAAAAATACAAAATTTTTCTATGAAAGATCTTGTGAGATTTGTTTCTATTTCTGCCAAGGTCTTTCTAACAATGTTGTTGGTACCCTTTGATGGTTTGTAAGTGGAACGGAGCCAATTATAAAGTAATGAGTTTTTCTGATTGTTTGTTAACTATGTAAAAAAAACAAAAACAAATCAATATTTCTGATAGACACTTGTCTGTGTTTGTAATTTTTTAATTCATTTCCTTTTCGTTTTTTTTCTATTATGAGTCATTAGTAAATATAATTATCAGAAGTGGAAAAATTATAATTATATAATTATTACAATTATAGAAGTGTGAATGATATATGCACTACACACTATTAACCAAGTAGAGGTGGCATATTGATATTTAGAAATCTCTCTTTGCTATTATTACATGTAGTTAGACAAACTTCTTTAGTTCCTTATTCAGTTACTGTTGGTAATTATTCCAACAATTAGCATTAATTCCAAAGCTAGACCATATTAACAATGAAACACCAGAGGGGAAAGGCTCAAATGCATGCAAGCACATAAAGTAGGTGTTTGAAATGAACAAATGTCTAGCTTTGTTGCTAAGGGCAATGTATGTCTTGTTTTAGGGACCAACGAAATATGTTTCCATAAACGTGGCTGTGTTGCTAAGAAGTTTGCTTCACAACTGCATGGGCCCAAGTTCAATCTCACTGTGCAAGCATCTTATAATTTGTATTTTAGCTTTGAGTTAACCAACACATTGATAAAAATCAAATGGAAATTGTAGTTAAGACACGTGTGCTGGTGACACATAAAAAGCACCGTCCGAACATGGCAGATGCCAGTGCCGCCTGACTGGTGTCCGTGTCGGTGACACATAAAAGCACCAACCGATCGTGGCCGTTTGCCAGCCTCATCTGGCCCCTGTGCTGGTGGCACGTAAAAAGCACCCACTACACTCATGGAGTGGTTGGCGTTAGGAAGGGCATCCAGCTTTAGAAACACTGCCAAATCAGACTGGAGCCTGGTGCAGCCTCCATGGCTTACCAGACCCCGGTCGAACCTTCCAACCCATGCTAGCATGGAAAACGGACGTTAAATGATGATGAGGATGATTGTCCCTGGAATTTGATAGACAGATATTTTACCGAAGCACATTGCATATGTAGGTGTGTCTGTGTGCATTTGTCCTTCATCTATGTATGTACCAACAAAGATATAAACATCAGAAAGAAAGCAATTCTGTATTATAAGTGAAGTTCCTTGAGATATTATTCTGCATTGAGTTACAGATGCTCCCTTGTCACTCCTTGTCACCATCAGAAGTGCAACAAATCAGCAACTAGCCTGCTAGAAACCAGTAATTAACAACTGTATTTTTTGTCTAAACATTATAAAATAATTAGTTTTTAGACTCGAGTTGAATCACAACAGTTATTTGTAATGAATATATGTAAAAGGTTTGGATTTTTACCCATAAGAGGGAATAAACTTAAAGATAGGCGCAGGAGTGGCTGTGTGGTAAGTAGCTTGCTTACCAACCACATGGTTCCGGGTTCAGTCCCACTGCGTGGCACCTTGGGCAAGAGTCTTTTACTATAGCTTCGGGCCGACCAAAGCCTTGTGAGTGGATTTGGAAGACGGAAACTGAAAGAAACCCATCGTATGTATATATATATATATATACATGTATATGTTTGTGTGTCTGTGTTTGTCCTCCCCCCACCCACTCAAACATTGCTTGACAACCGATGCTGGTGTGTATATGTCCCCATTACTTAGCGGTTCAGCAAAAGAAACCGATAGAATAAGTACTATGCTTACAAAGAATAAGACCTGGGGTTGATTTGCTTGACTAAAGGCAGTGCTCCAGTATGGCCACAGTCAAATGACTGAAACAAATAAAAGAATAAAAGAAAAGAAAAGAAAGAAAGAAAGAACATTTGAAAGACTGAAACCAAGGATCTACAGGATTATTTATCTGCAAGACTGGTAGATTGCAATGAAGTATTGCACTGTTTCCAAGTGGACCTTACTTTCCATAGCACCACACTTTGATGGATAGTGTAGTAAGTAAAAAAAAAAATCATCCAGTGATTGCTGCTACATAGGATGGGATTGAACCCATAAGTAATATATCTGTGTGTACCTTATAAACTGGTGTGTAATCAACTATCTTCCATCTCTCTCCTATTCTTGATTTATAACTGATCGTGGCCGCTGCCAGCCTCCTCTGGCACCTGTGCCGGTGGCACGTAAAAAGCACCCACTACACTCACGGAGTGGTTGGCATTAGGAAGGGCATCCAGCTGTAGAAACACTGCCAGATCAGACTGGAGCCTGGTGCGGAAAACGGACATTAAACGATGATGATGATGATGATGATGATGATGATAAGCATTGAATTTTGAGAGGTCTTGGTGACTGAAGGAATTTCAAGACTAGTAAAGAAACCAGATGAACTTTATAGTTTTATTTTGAAGTTAAACCTATCTCCCCCTTTTCTTATAGCTCTGTTTTGAAGTTGAACCCATCTCCCCATTTTTTTTAACCTGTTTTGGAGTTGAACCCATCTCCCCTTTACAGTCAGAAGACCTCAATGTAGCTATAATTGTCATTGTCTATTTCACTTGAGTGAAAGGTTGATAATGTTGGTAGAGCTTTGAGCATAATACTTTCCACTATTTAGTGACATTGTTTTGCATTCTGAGTTCAAATCCCATTGGATTAGACTTTGTCTTTCACCATTCTGGTGTTGACAAAGTAAGTACCATTCAGATAGTGTAGCCGGTGTAATTGATAACCTTCTGCCTAATGTGAGGCCTCATGCCTATGGTAGAAACTGTTGTTGCTTACTTGATGTGTGATTTGGCTGTTGTTTCCCATGTTGGTTTGCCTTGTTATTGTTGGTGCTTGTTACTCAATACTGAACATTCATATATGAGTAAGGAGGGATTTTATTCAGTTTAAATATCTACACTTTTGTTTGGCCACTGCAAAATAGGAAGTTTTACTTGCAATGCCACTCCCAACTTGCTCTGACCTCTTAACCAAAAAGATCTTAATCTATTAGATTAGGTTGTCATGCATATATGCCTGTGTTTGTTCTTGTTTGATATGAAAGTGTTGAAGAAAATCAGGCAACTATTTGTTTTAATGATAATGCATATCTTGGTTACCATTTGTTGTTGCTTTGTGCCAATGATCAAGTAAAGCCAATAATCAAGGCCATTCCAGCTGTGACTATCACTTGTTTTTCTTTTCGCAATATCAGTATCTAGGACTTTGTCATCCAACTTGCCCATCTTCATATTTTCATGATATTAGTGTGTGATTTTAAGGAGATTTGGTTGATGTTTCTGTTAGCTTAGGAAAAATTGTGAAAAGTCATCCGTTTGTGTTTTGTCTCAAGTAGAAATCATCCAGTACACTGGATGATTTTATGATAAGGCGGCGAGTTGGCAGAAACATTAGCATGCCGGGCAAAATGCTGACCGGTATATCGTCTGCCGTTACATTCTGAGTTGAAACTCCGCCGAGGTCGACTTTGCTTTTCATCATTTCAGGGTCGATAAATTAAGTACCAGTTACGCACTGGGGTCGATGTAATCAACTTAATCCCTTTGCCTGTCTTTATTTGGCCCCTTGTGGGCAATAAAGAAATAAGAAATCATCCAGTACACTCTGTAATGTGGCGGCATTAGGAAGGGCATAAAAGCTATGCCAAAGTAAACATTGGAGTTTGATGCAGTCTTCTAACTCACCAGTTCCTGCCGAACCATTTGAGACATGCCAGATGGCAAAACGGATGTTAAATGATGATGATTGTAGAAGTGAACTGGAAACACAGTGTCATTTCTTTTAGTAACTTCATTTAGTTTGTTATGGAAAAATGCTGTTGAGCTGAAACAGAAAAGTGTTAATTGTATAACTGGATATGTGTTAATTATATGAATGGATGTGTGTCAATTATCTAATTGGTTATAATTTAATGAAACAATGGATAATGATGATATGTCAAGTAAGTGCTAGTTTAAATGGGTGAGTGGTCAGATATTCTCATAACCTATATATATATATATATAATCAATAATAATAAAGGGTAAAATTAATTAATAATTAATAATTCCACCAAGTAGTATTCGGCATGTTAAAAGGACCATTTTCGGTAAACTTTAAACAATATTTTTTATAATTATGAGTATAATTATAATTAGAGTTCAGCAAAAAAATTTGCTTCACCACATACCGAACTTTAGAAATAGCAGCCATTTCTTATAGTAGAAGAAATAGCTAAGTTCTTTGACTGCTATTTCTAAAGTTCGTTATGTGGTAAAGCAAATTTTTTTGCTGAACCCTAATTATAATTATACTCATAATAAAAAAAAAAAAAAATATATATATATATATATATACACGAAAGAAGGTTTGAAAATGCAATTTTAAAAGATGTTTATTTACTTTACTGGTTTCACTCTTTAGAAAAAGATTGTCAAAAGTAACATGTAAAAGTTTGGTTGCGTTAATCATTGGTTGTTACAAAATGCTACATTACATATATACAGTCCTTGGTAACAAGAACATGTTAAGGACATAAAAAAGTTTAACAAGTTCATTAAAATATTGGGCACAAAAGATTACAACATAAATATACATTCTCAAGAAAATGTTTAAGATAGTTTCCAGAAGGAATTATTAAAAAGTTCAGTGGAATATTGGTACTGTATCTGTATATTCATACACGCACAGAATATTGGTTGTCACAAAATACTACAATACATATATACATTCTTTGGTAACAACAACATGTTAAGAACATAAAAAAGTTAGACTTATAATTAAAAAACTTCTCTGGCTTTAATGAAATAGTATATTCTTATCATCATCTTCCATTGAACTCATCCAGTCTCTCTTTCCCACCTCCCAATAGATATAGATACAGCATGGCTGTATAGTTAAGAAGCTGCTTTCCCAATCATGCGGTGTTGGGTTCAGTCCCACTGCATGGCCCCTTGGGCCAGTATCTTTTACTTAAATCTCAGGCCAACTAAAACTTTGTGAGTGGATTTGGTATACAGAAACAGAAAGAAGCCTCTGTGTGTGTGTGCTTGTGATTCCTTGTCTGGGCTTCATATGATGGTTGTAAATGAGCATCAGTCGTAAAAGCAATGCTGTTCATTTCTAGTCTTCTATGAGAAAAGGTCTGGCCTTGGGGAAGCGAAGGCCTGTTGAGGCAAGTGAAATCGAAATTGGAATTGAAATCAAATTCGATGACTGGCATCCGTGCTAGTGGAGCACTAAGAGCACCATCTGAGCATGATCGTTGCCAGAGCAGCTAACTGGCGTTCATGCTGGTGGCACGTAGAAAACACCATTCGAGCGTGATCGTTACCAGTGACACCTTACTGGCACTTGTGCCGGTATGCAGGTGACACGTAAAAAAAAAAGACATGAGTTTTTCGTGACCGTTGCCAGTACCGCTTGACTGGCCCTTGTGCCAGTGGCACATAAAAGCACCCACTACACTCTCGGAGTGGTTGGCATTAGGAAGGCATCCAGCTGTAAAAACTCTGCCAGGCCAGATTGGAGCCTGCTGCAGCCATCTGGTTCACCAGTCCTCAGTCAAATCGGCCAACCCATGCTAGCATGGAAAGCGGATGTTAAACAACGATGATGATAATGATGACTTAGAAACAGATGAAAGTCAAGAACAGGAAGGGCATTCTATCAAAGAAAATTTGCCTCAACAAAAAAATCCATCTGACCCATGCAAGAATGGAAAAGTAGATGTTAAACAAAAAAGAAATGATGATAATGGTGATGATACCATTGTCACTCACCGCTATCCCTGACACTACCTGTTATTGTTTACTCTCAGTTTAGTGATGATCAATGAGACTGCCGATCAAAGTCATTTCAATTGGGACTATGCTGTTATTCAGACACAGTGTATCTCGGATCACATTATCCAAAATATTCTCTAAGATAGTGATGTGTGATTTGGCTGTTGTTTTCCATGTTGATTTGCCTTGTTTTTGTTGGTGGTAGTTACTCAATACTGAACATTCATATATGAGTAAGGGATTTTATTCAGTTTAAATATAACATTTATTCATCATCATCATCGTTTAATGTCCGTTTTCCATGCTGGCTTGGGTTGGACTAATTGATTAATTGAATACAAAGCATACTCTTACAAAGAGAGAGAATTCATTTGATTCCAACTTATTTTATTGAACTTCTAAAGTAATTAAAGACAAAGTCAGCTCTAATTAAATTTCACTTTGGGGCTTAGAGGAACAAAACTAAATATAAATTTTAGTCTGCTATTCTTCTCTCTCTCTCTGATGTCTTTCATTGGCCTTAGATATCACATCATAAGGTTGTTGTTTAGCAGAGTTTATGATCACACACAATTTTGGTATTTGAAATACACCTTTACTTATTAAAACCTCAATTTATCATTTATGTAACTCTTTACTCTTTTTTACTCTTTTACTTGTTTCAGTCATTTGACTGCGGCCATGCTGGAGCACCGCCTTTAGTCGAATCAAATCGACCCCAGGACTTATTCTTTGTAAGCCTTGTACTTATTCTATCGGTCTCTTTTGCCGAACCGCTAAGTTACGGGAATCTAAACACACCAACACCAGTTGTCAAACGATGTTGGGGGTACAAACACAGACACACAATATATACACACACATACTTATATATATATACACATATATACGACGGGCTTCTTTCAGTTTCCATCTACCAAATCCACTCACAAGGCTTTCGTCAGCCTGAGGCTATAGTAGAAGACACTTGCACAAGGTGCCATGCAGTGGAACTGAACTCGGAACCATGTGGTTGGTAAGCAAGCTATTTACCACACAGCTACTCCTGAGCCTATATTTAATAATATTTAGAATGAGATTTTAATCTAAATAACACTTTAATATGAGTGGGTTGGTAACAGGAGTTTCCATGAAGTCTTAGGGACAGGAGTGTTGAAAAAGTTAATATTACTTGATTGAATTTTTGTGGTTTAAAAATTTTTTTTTCATTTTCTTTCAGGTTTCAAGAAGTTTCTAGCAAATCAATCCTACCTGGGAGAAGTTTCCTTTCTACCTACCACTGTTCATGACAGTCATCCTCGGGATAACACTCGATGTTTGGCAGGGTAAGTAATCAATACAATAACAACAACAACAGCACCACAAAGTTTTTTTTCTTTTTCTTCCTGACTTTTTATGTGAAGATGTGTGGCTTAGGGCAGTGCTTCTCAATCTAACCAATGTGCCAGGGACTAGTAATATTTGTTAGTAATATTAATTTATACCGGAAACAATATATATAATTTCGTTTTCGGATTTGGTTTGCAAGATTCTTTTTATGAGTTCGTGTGTTGAAGCATATTCTGTTGTGTTTGGGGAGAGTAATTTTCTTTTGTGCCTTATAATGTAACACACTCACCGGTAAAATTTCCACTTTTTTAAAAAAAATTTTACTAAAAATAAGAAAAAGTGGAAATTTTACCAGTGAGTGTGTTACATTATAAGGCATAAAAGAAAATTACTCTCCCCAAACACAATATATATATAATGAATATAATAAAAGTTGACAATTTTTTTTTATCATATATTTATTTCGTAAACAAATAATACAATATTACATAAGCATTTTATAACGTTTCTTTCTTTTCTGGAAACTTGCCGCATACTGGCAGCTGATGGCTTGCGGACCATCACTTTGAGTAGCACTGGGTTAGGGTGTTTCACTGATAATTGTAGGATTGTAGTTTTGATTCCTGAACTGAGTGTTGTGTCCTTGATCAAAACCCTCCATTTCATGTTGCTCCAGCCTGCTTGGCTGTAAATGAGTTCCAACAACTGTTGACCCTGCGACAGACTAGCGTCCCATTCAAGGAATCTATCGTAATTTCAGTCACTTACACACCATGGTTAATCTCTGATTTCATAAGTCATAGAGCTCATGATACACTTTCAGCTAAGTTTCTTTCCTCAACTGTTGTCTGCCTTCCATGCTGGCATGGGTGGGATGGTTTGACAAGAGCCAGCCAGGCACAAGCCTGCACCAGACTTCTGTAATTGTTTTGGCAGGATTTTTACAGCTGGATGCCCTTCTTAACACCAACCACTCAGCAGAGTGAACTTAGTGCTTTTTATGTGGCGCCAGCACAAGCAAAGTCAGTTTTGGTGAGGTTTTTGCAGTTGGACGCCCTTCCAAATACCAACCACTTTACATTGTAGACTGGGTGATTTTAAGTGGCACCTACTCTGACAGGGTCACCAAGTACTTGTTAAACATACACACACACACATATATATGTATATTATATGTTATGTAGAGAACAGTAGTGTAACTGAAACAAAGCAAAGGTGCAGAGCAGTTGAAGAAATATACCTTTACTTCTCTCTAATACACGCACGCACGCACATGTAATATTTATATATATATATATATATATATATATATATATAATATATATATATATATATATATACACACACACACACACACACATATATATATATATATATATATAGAGAGAGAGAGAGACAAGAAACAGGAAATTTTCCGTTTGTCTTATTTAATCTTGACAATACTATTATTATGTTGTTATTAATATTAATGAGTGAGCACTCATTTATTTAAGCTTGTAAAATCAAGAGCTGGTATGCGTGGAAATTGCATACCTAAGAGAAAATTTACATAGCAATGGTTTTCAACCAGGGTTCATGTAACAAACTAGTAAATTGTTCACAATAGTATTTTAAGGGCCCCTGAAAAGAAATTTTGCTTTAGATGTATGTATTGGTGTGTATTGCAACATTCAACATATTTCAACTTACACAAGTTATTGTGTGAAAAACAAAATAGGAATTTAAAAAAAAAAGTTTCTATAAAACTAGTTTTTAAACATCGAGTGACTGAGGGATTCTCCAGAATAAAAGGGTAATCAAAGGGGTCAATAAATAAGAATTGGTTGAGAACCCTTGTGCTAGAGAGAGAGAGAACAATGGTGTAATTAACTGAAATAAGGCAAAAGTTCAGTGTAACTGAAGAAACTAATTCAGCTGAAATGATATCATATAATTTACTGTTCCGTTGAGGTAAGGCCAACAAAAAAAGTACTCCATCCAGTGAGAGGTAAATATCATTTAATGTCTTACATTAGAGACGCAAGTCTAGGCAGGTTTTTATAACCTGCCTTGCATTTCTAATGCAAAAAACTATTAGTAGCTTGTATCTTTATACTCTATACATTAAATGATGTATATTTAACTATCTTCTGATTCATCAGTCTATCTTAAATTATTGATACTAACATTTAATTTTGATGATACTGTACTTCGTTTCCCAGCCAGTATTTAATAAGAATTGTTAAAATTGTATTTAATTATATGTAGTTTAGTCTAGCAATCACATATATATATATATCGTCATCATCGTTTAATGTCTGCTTTCCATGCTAGCATGGGTTGGACGATTTGACTGAGGACTGGTGAACCAGATGGCTGCACCAGGCTCCAATCTGATCTGGCAGAGTTTCTACAGCTGGATGCCCTTCCTAATGCCAACCACTCCGAGAGTGTAGTGGGTGCTTTTATGTGCCACCGGCACGAGGGTCAGTCAGGCGGTACTGGCAACGGCCACGCTCACATGGTCTTTTTTTATGTGCCACCTGCACAGGAGCCAGTCCAGCGGCACTGGCAACGACCTCGCTCGAATACTTTTTCATGTGCCCCCGGCACAAGTGCCAGTAAGGCGACGTTGGTAACGATCACTCTTGAATGGTGCTTTTTAAGTGCCACCGGCACGGAAGTCAGTCAGCTGCTCTGGCAATGATCACTATATATATATATATACACACGACAGGCTTCTTTTCAGTTTCCATCTACCAAAATTCACTCACAAGGCTTTGGTCGGCCTGAGGTTATATATGCCATGTAGGTGGACTGAAGGTGCCATGCAGTGGGACTGAACCTGGAACCATGTGGTTAGTAAGCAAGCTACTTACCGCCTTACCACTCAACCACTTTTGTGTCTATATTATTATTATTTATTTGTATTTCCCTTTGCTGAAATTAAATTGAATTTTTGTTTCATCTGTTTTCCAGCTGCCAAGTATGTGCTGCTGCTCTTGACAGACTTCACCAGTATCCTTCAGAAAGTTCCTCTCTTGGTAAGTTTGCAACAGAATCTTTAACCCTTTACCATTTAAACCAGCCATATCTGGCTCAAAATGTTCTGTTTGAGGTCCAATCTGGCCTTTCGCAGCTACCCTACAATATAACAAAAAAGATCTTTTGCTGGGTCACTCGGGTCTACTCAGATCAAGAACAGATTAAAGTTCATTTAACTGTCCCACATTCATGTAGGTCACATCAAAGTATTACATTTGACTCGGGGCGGGGGAAGTGGGGGCAGGGAAGGAGTGTCTTCTGCTTGATCTTGATGCTTTCCTGTTAGGTAGAATTTCAAACTCCTACAGTATATTAAACCTGTAGTTATTTGTAGAATCATTCCATGAACTTTAGAAAGTGCTTACAAATTCCAAACAAGTTGTGTTGAAAAATAAATAAAAGTAAAAAAAAAATTAAAGCTACATAAATTGATTTACCCTTTTTTTATATTAGCATCAGATTTCAGATTTATAGGAAAGGAAACGAGATTCTTTGATGTTCACTTATATCTGGAGAGTATTAGAGACTTTGCAAGTCATATAACCAATAAAGTATTAGGGCATGAAATGTGTGTATTTATCTGCTTGTGTGTCACGTAATGTATTTGGAGAAGTCAAACTGTCAGAGCACATCCTGTTGCTTGCTGAAAGTGTCAAACTTGACAATTCAGTTATTGATTAGATTGAGGGGAAGAACACTGACGCAACTTTTTGTTTGTTTAACAATGGGAACTGAACACAGTACAGTATGATAACAAGATTCTTGTCTGATTTTTACACTACTACTATTCCCAATGGCTATTGGCTTATATTATCTTTTTACAGCTAAGGTTTTTGTTTAAGTCGGGAAGGGAGACAATGCACTTGACCTTTTCCCGGGTCTCCAAGACTGGGAGGAGAGAAGGAGGAAATTATCTTCAAACCACTAGTGACCTGGCCTGAATGCTTGCAACAGACTAGGCTCAGCTAAAGGCCACACCCAAGGTGCCTAGTTGTGGTGTCCAGTCTAGCAACAGGTTAAGTCTACTGTTGAATATGTCATGTTAAGAGTGGGACTTAGGGTAAAGATCTGGGACAAACACCACAAGATATTCGATCCAATATTCTTACAGTTCCACTGATTGAATTGGTTATTTTTTATATCCACCTAAAAAGTTTGAACAGTAAAGTTGACCTTCAGAGGGTCTGAACTCAGAGTGCAGAAACTCAGAACAAAAACAACACATTTTATCTGATGCTCTAATAACTCAGCCACTTCACCATGTGTATGTGTTGAAGCATTGCAATTCTCATTTAATAGTCACCTTTCTTTGAAATTCTATAATTACCCCCACTGGTACTCTGTTGGTCATGACGATGCATGTTCCAGTTGGTCTGGTCAATGGAACAACCTGCTCATGAAATTAACGTGCAAGTGGCTGAGCACTCCACAGACACATAACCTTAATATAGTTCTTAGGGAGATTCTGTATGACACAGAATGTGACAAGGCTGATCCTTTGAAGTACAGGTACTACTCATTTTTACCAGCTGAGTGGACTGGAGCAACGTGAAGTAAAGAGTTTTGCTCAAGGATACAACACACTGCTGGGTATTGAACTCACAACCTTCCAATTGTGAGCCAAATACTCTAACCGCTAAGTACATGCCTTTATATAATTACCAAATTTAATGGCATAAAAGATTCATGAGCTTATTAGATGCACACCAATTTCAGCAGCGTGTATTCATGCAAATAAGTTTTCAATGCACTGAAGCATATAAAATAGGCCTAACTTTGCAATTAGAACCCAAGGTAATTTTGTTTGAAATCCTTTTTGTGGGAGAGGGTGGGTATTGTGTCTTGTATGCAATCAAATTATGATAATTTGTGTTTGAATCTTTGAGAAATGGTGTTCTAAATTATGGTTTTGTTTTTAGGTAAAGAAAAATGGCACACGATCCGCGGAGATTTTATTGGTGTAAATGCCGTTACCATGAGTTGCCGGTGTGCCATGAGCCCAGAAGGTGTGTCTCCTGCTTGTCATTTGGGAGATGGATGTACCGACCTAATCCTAGTGAAACGTTGTTCCCGGCTAAACTACTTGCATCATTTATATCGTTGCAGAGACAGACAATCAGACCAGGTTAGAGCATTAAGATTCTTTCTTTCATCAGGTCTTTCTTCTCCACAGATTGAAGCTATTTAGTCATTGACTGGCTTTTAATTTCATTGGAAACATTTTTTTGTCTCTCCTGTTTTATCAAGTTGGTGTTTCTTTATTTAATATGGTGGACTTTTAAATAGATAATTAGGAAAAAACAAAAGGGCTGGGTGGTTAAGAATCTCTCTTTGTAACCACATGGTTTTGGGTTCAATTCCAATGTGTAACACTTTAGGCAAATGTCTTCTACTATAGCCTCCAGCTAACCGAAGCTTTGTGAGGGAATTTGTGGGACAGAAAGCAAGTGGAAGACGGCAAGCTGGCAGAAACGTTAGCATGCTGTCGAAATGCTTAGCGGTAGTTTGTCAGCGGCTACGTTCTGAGTTCAAATTCCGCCGAGGTCAACTTTGCCTTTCATCCTTTCACTATCAATAAATTAAGTACCAGTTATGCACTGGGGTCGATGTAATTGACTTAATCCCTTTGTCTGTCCTTGTTTGTCCCCTCTATGTTTAGCCCCTTGTGGGAAATAAAGAAATAAGAAAGCAAGTGGAAGTCCATTGTGTGTGTGAATGAATTTATCCTTTATCTTTTACTTGTTTCAGTCATTAAACTGTGGCCATTCTGGAGCACTGGCTTGAAGAATTCTTAGTTGAATGAATCAACTCCAGTACATACTTTTTTGTAAGGCTAGGCACTTATTCTGTTAATCTCTTTTGCTGAACTGATAAGTGACAGGAATGTAAATACACCTACACCAGTTGTTGTGGTGGGGGACATACAAAGATACATTCATATGTATGTATTCATACATACTTATATACATATATATATATATATATATATAATATATATATATATATATATATATATACATACATACATACATACATACATACACACACACACATAATCATCATCATCATTGAATGTCCATTTTCCATGCTGGCATGGGTTGGACGGTTTGACTGAAAACTAGTAAGCTCGAGGGTGCTGGGGTGCACCAGGTTCTGGTGTTATTTGGCATGGTTTCTACAGCTGGATGCCCTTCATAGAAACCTTGCCAAATCATATATATATATATATATATATATACACACACATCAAAATAAAAATCAAATGGAAATTGCAGTTGTGATACCCGTGATGGTGGCATGTAAAAAGCACCATCCGAATGTGGCCGATGCCAGTGCCGCCCTGACTGGCGTCCATGCCGGTGACACATAAAATGCACCCACTACACTCATGGAGTGGTTGGCATTAGGAAGGGCATCCAACTGTAGAAACACTTCTAGATCAGACTAGAGCCTGGTGCAGCCTCCTGGCTTCCCAGACCCCGGTCGAACCGTCCAACCCATGCTAGCATGGAAAATGGACGTTAAATGATGATTATGATAATGATGATATATATACAATGGGCTTCTTTCAGTTTCTGTCTAGCAAATCGATTAACAAAGCTTTGGTCAGCTTGAGGTTATAAAAGAAGACACTTGCCCAAGGTGTCATGCAGTGAGAATGAACTCAGAAATATGTGGCTGGGAAGCAAACTTCTCATCTCACAGCCACGCCTGGGCCTGTACATATTTATATATGTGTTTGCATGCCTTTATGTCTGTGAGTGTCACTTCATCACCACTTGGCAACTGGTGATGGTTTGTTTACATCCCTGTAACTTAGCAGTCTAGCAAAAGAGGCTGATAAAATAAGTAGTAGACTTTAAAAATAAAAGAAGGTAAAAATTAATCGGGACGATCATCATCATTTAACGTCTACCCTCCATGCTTGCATGGGTGGGACAGTTTAACAGGAGCTGGCCAGGCAGAAGCCTGCACCAGATTTCTGTAAGATCTATTCATGTAAAACCCGTCAAGGCAATGCCCCAGCATGGCTGCAATCCAATGACTGAAACAAATAAGAGCTATAATAATGAAAGACAAAAGATATAATAATAAAAGGAGACAGGAAATTAAGAGACAGTTAACATTTTAATTCATCTGTTCTGAGTTCAAATTCCGCAAGGTCGACTGCGCTATTCACCCTTTTGGAGCTGATAAATTAGGTACCAGTTGCGTACTGGGGTCGATCTAATCGACTGGCCCAGCCTCCCCAAAAATTTCGGGCCTTGTGCCTAACGTAGAAAAGAATATTTTAATTCTGCCAGCTCTTAAGGGAGACAACTCTAGATATAGTGTTGTTAGACCTCAGTGTTGCATTAGTTTCTCGTTATTTCTTCGTCGCATTGTTTCTCTCAATTCTTACTATATCAAACAAGGTAACATCAATTAGTTTACTATTTTTTACGCTGATAAGTGACATGAGTAATTTTATATAGTTTTATATCTTTTAAAATTTTCTCTGTCACCATGATTTTCTAAATTTTGTTTAGACACTCGTTGTTGACTATTTTTAAAAATTCATTTTATATATATATATATATATATATATATGTGTGTGAGAGAGAGAGACAATGGTATTTTATCAAGCAATATCAACCGCTAGCTATTCTGTAAAATTTTCTATTGCTTTGATATTGAATATTTTTTGATTATATATATATATATATATATATATATAGATAGATTCTGTTGTGGTGGATGGGTCTTGAGGACAGCAATGTGCCCTAAAACCACAGTGCCACGTAAAAAGCATTTGTACTGGTGCCAATTAAAACCACCAAGTACACTCTGTAAAATGGTTGGTATTAAACAGACAGGACATCCAGCCGTAGAAAACAAGCCAGAACAGACTATGGGGCCTTGTGCATCCCCTGGTTTTACCAGCTTCTGTCAGGCCAGCCAACACATATGCATGGAAAACAGACGTTAAATGATGATGTATATAGACATATGGCCACAGTCAAATGACTGAATCAAGTAAATGAATATAGGTATATACATATATAAATATAAGGGGAAGCACTCTTTACTTTTGCAAGGCATCCCTGTCTGGGAGGTCAATGTTGTTGATGTTCTGTTTAATTTTCTGTTGAGAGGACATGGACAGGAAGGAAATTCCAGAACATGTCTGTTTGGGTGAGGAAGGATTGAATAGTGTGTACAGAAGAAGACCAGGAATAGCGTGTAGTGGATGCACTGCCAGAGTAGAGGTGGTACAGTCTGCTAGTACAGAGAAACAGAACGCTTTCAAACAGACATCACTGTATAAGCAACTGAAAGAAACTGTTTGTTAGATGATTCCCCTTGATTGGCTCCTGTGCTGGTGGCACGTAGAAATCACCCATTTCACTCTGAGAGTGGTTGGCATTAAGAAGGGCATCCAGCTGTAGAAATATTGCCAGATCAGATTGGAGCCAGGTGCAGCCTACTGGCTTGCCAGTCCCCAGTCAAACCGTCCAACCCATGCAAGCATGGAAGGCGAACCTTAAATGATGATGATGTATAGAAAGTGAACTACTGTCATCATCATCATATGTCCATGTTCCATTCTGTCATGGGTTGGATGGTTTGACAGGATGTGATGGACCCAAAGACTGTACCATGGTTGTATGTCATTCCTAATGCCTGCCATTTTACAGTATGCCAGATGGTTTTATTTTATGCTAAAAACTTTAGTGGGGGTGCCATGCTGCTTACATGACTACTATGAACCCCAAGGATGCTTAGAGATGAGGGATAAAAGTAAGAGAGATGGGGCTAAAGCCGGACAAGTTTCTTGTAGCGGAATTCTTTTTTTTTTTTTAAGTAGGTACATGAAGGTAAAAGGTCACTATGGGCTCATGATTTGCTTCTATGTCAATCGCGAGTAACTTAATTGTAAATCAATAGTAACTTCAGGTGGCCTGTTGGAGAGATACATCAGTCATGAATTGTAGAAGAGGATACAGGATTATGGATCAGCAGAAAGGGTAACCTTTGAGGGTGTTATCTATGGAGTCAAGCCATGGACTGCTGCTAGAAGGAAATCTTTACTATGTTTAGCCTCTGACAGTGGCAGTGCTAAAGGGGAAAATGTAGTTAGCAGTAGCTGGGCAAGAGTCTGAACATTACTAAAGTAATACAAGGGTCAGAAGACGGTGTTTAAATTAGGCAGAGTGTAAGGCCTTAATTCATCCCTTAAAAGCAAAAATATAGTCATACCAATGTCTCGATGTGTTTAGCAGAATAATTAGCATGATGGACAAAATGCTTAGCACATTTCATCCGTCACTATGTTCTGAGTTCAAATTCCGCCAAGGTCGGCTTTGACTTTTACCTTTACAGGGTTGATAAATTAAGCACCAGTGAAACACTGGAATCAATGTAATCAACTAGTCCCCTCTCCCTGAATTTCAGGCATTGTGCTTTTAGTAGAAAGGATTATTATTATTATTGGTATAGTTGTGTTTTAGTATTTAATGATGAATCTTCTTATGTCATCTTTTCAGTTTGACTTTGATTTTGTTCAAGTCCATCGAGTCAAAGAGTTTCAGTTCCGTCCACTTGAAGATGAATTTGAGTTAGAGGCTGGTGAAGTAAACTGTCGGCAACAACTATTTCGGTCAAACTCCAAGTCATCGCATAACAGTGTCTGGAACTGTGATGGTGAAGTCATTGGCTCTCCAAGTGTCCATGTCCAGTAAGAAATTCACATATATTTTGTACTTTTTTCACTCCCTTAACTCATACTCTTTTAACTGTTTCAGTCATTTGACTGCGGCCATGCTGGAGTACCGCCTTTAGTCGAGCAAATTGACCCCAGGACTTATTCTTTGTAAGCCTAGTACTTAGTCTATCGGTCTCTCTTGTCGAACTGCTAGGTTACAGGGACGTGAACACACCAGCATCGGTCGTCAAGCGATATTGGGGGGGGGGGACAAACACACATTTATATGACAGGCTTCTTTCAGTTTCCGTCTACCAAATCCACTCACAAGGCTTTCGTCAGCCCAAGGCTATAGTAGAAGACACTTGCCCTAAGTGCCACGCAGTGGGACTGAACCTGGAACCATGTGGCTGTTAAGCAAGCTACTTACCACACAGCCGCTCCTGCGCCTATAAAAAATGTAGGTTATCCGTACGCGTGGGATTCGATCTCACACTTCTTTGCTTACGCAGCCAAGTGTACTACCCATTACACCAGTGAACCTGGCTGATAAAAAAATCTTGATGATTTGCAAATATTGTAGTAAGCCAAATTCTCATTTTTATTGTTAAAATCTCAACTGAGAATAACACCAAAATACACCAAGTTAATTCAGGTTCAATCCCCTTGCACAGCACCTTGGGCAGGTGCCTTCTACTAGAGCCCCAGGCTCACCAATTCCTTGTGAGTGAATTTGGTAACCAAAAACTATACTGAAGCCCTTCATGTATATGCGGTGTGTTAGTGTCTGTTTCTATCACTTGACAACAGGTATTTGTTTGTATATATTCCTGTTACTTAGTGGTTCAGCAAAAGAGACTGATAGAATTAGTGCTGTGCTTAAACAGTCAGTCCAGGTGTTGAGCTGTTTGACCAAAACCCTTGTTAGTGATGTCCCAGCATGGCTGCAGTCCAATGAATGAAGCAAGTAAAAGAGAAATATTGCAGAGAACAGAATCAACAAGGCAATGGTAAACGAGACAGTTAAAGATTGATGCCTTTTTTGAGATTTACCTACTACACAGAAAGGGAGGTGTGAAGGCACATGGCTCAGTGATTGGAGCATTGGGCTCACAACTATGAGGTAGTGAGTTCAGTTCCTGGACTGGGTTATGTGTCATGTTCTTGAGCAAGAAACTTTATTTCATGATGCTCCAGTTCACTCAGCTATTGAAATGGGTTGCCAATTCACTGGTGCCAAACTGTATTGGTCTTTGCCTTTCCTATGGATAACATTGGTGGTGTGAAGAGGGGAGGCTGGTATGCATGGGCGACTGTTAGTCTTCTATAAACAACCTTGCCTGGACTTGTGCCTCAGAGAGGAGCTTTCTAAGTGCAATTCCATGGTTGTTAATGACTGAAGGGGTTTTTTACAGAATGAGATATATAGATACTTTAATATGACAAGGGATCAAGACCTTTCAAGTGAACTTGTAGTAGTGGTCAGTGACATGTACAAGGCACCCATTTCAGTCTTGGAGTGGTTATCATTAGGAAGCGTATCCAGCCATAGAAAGCCAGCCACATCAAGTTGAAGCTTGGTACAGTTCTCCAGCTTAACAGTCTCAGTCAAACTGTCTAACCCATGCCAGCATGGAAAACAGGCAGTAAATAATGATGATGGATACTCTTTCCTGTCTTACTTTCCCTTTTGTTACTGTATTTATTTTGAGATGCTGTGTGTGTCTTTCAGTTAATTTTAAATACAACAAAGAATTTAGTAAAATAACTTTATCATTAAGCTAGTGTTCAGAACATTGTAACTAAGCGTTGGTGAAAGATTTTTGTTCAAAACTAATGAAAACAAGACAGTTGTACTACAGAGCCAGAGCCGGTTTCAGCTGGGTTGGTAACGAAAGGGTTAAATATTAGTGTTTCACCAATTTCAGAGAAGATCATAGCACATTCACTGATGGAAATTGAACCATGTTTCTGTTAGGCAGTTTGTCTCAAGCTGGTGCTTATTGTTTTTGATATAATTTACATTAAAATTCTGTTGTGTCTGGAGAGAGTTATTTTCTTTTTGTGCCTTACAATATAACACATGTTTTGACTCTCAAAACTATTGAAACTATTGAAAATGTTGCAAGATGCAACGAAAATTTTAGGAAAATAAAAATAAGAAAAAAGTGGAAATTTTACCGGTGAGTGTGTAAGGCACAAAAATGAAAATGACTCTCCCCAGACACAACAGAATATGCTTCAACACACAAACTCAAATAAAGAATCTTGCAAACCAAATCCCCAAACTAAATTACATTAAAATGTTGTCAGTTCAGAACTAATGTAGACCCATTTCTTTGTCTAATCATTTCAGGGTCCATTGTCAGCTGGTAAAATTGTTTGCTCGTGGTATTGAGAAGTTGGATAAGGAACACAGTGGCTGCATTCCATGTCAACAGAAGGACAAATGAAACAGTTTTTTTTTTAATTATTATTATTTTTTTTTTAATTTAGCACTCTAAGGTTGGATAGATATATATATCTTTCTATCTTAGTTCTGCTACAGTGATATAAAACATGAGTAAACGGTGAAAAGTTTATTGAAGGGACAGTTTCATTGAAGAGGAGTGAGAAAGAGAGAATGGAAAAGAGGAGACCAAAACAAAACAAAAATCATATTACTGTGATATTTTTTAGTGCCCTGGACATCTCTCCTCTACAGCTTCCTCCTTTCCACTGCTGCTCATCCTTTTTATTTCGGTTGTCACTTCCGATGAACAGTTTAAATCTGTTGAGTTACTTAACATTTAAACCTGTTCATAAAACAATAGGCCATCAACAAACAGTACTGTTGTTACTGTTCTTTTAATGTATTTTGTATATCTCAACGTATAATTTACCTGCTTCCCCCCACCCTCACCTGCCCATTAAAAAAAATTTTTTTAAGTTTGTTGCGCATACAATATTTGTTCATTGGCCTGTAACGATTTTAGAAATTATCAAACAAAACAAAATTTAATGTCAAATAATAAACAAAATAAGTTGGGTATTTAAAAAAAAAAAAAATTATAACAATGGTTATACAGTCATCGTTATTACTGCATAATCGTTGCTGTGTGAAAAATTTAAAGGTTTGATGATAACAAGAAAATTAAATATATTAAACTAATATATATATACTACAGTGTATGCGCATATAGCATTACATACATGCAGTCTTATGTGCAAATAACCTGTGACACAAACTTGTGTGCTTTAAGGTTCATACACGATGCTCATGAGTTTACAACTATTAGATATTCATATCTCCAGGCAAATGCATCAATAAAATTGCCAAATAGTCATTTGTTTCTTTCTTCCTTTATTCTCCCCTTAATTACATTAATGAATTTATTGACTAACATAATTGAAGGAGAGACTTAAAATCACCCCCTCTTTTTTATGCTATATTGCTGCAAGCACAAATCACTAAATTATACATTTTAATACAATTTTATTTTATAATTAAAAAAAAAAAAAACATGTAGAAAATAAAGGGGTTTTGCTTTTTAAAAATAGTTGTTCAGTAGCTCAACCATTTAACTCATCTGTCTGATTTAAGTTTTATAGAAGAGGGTGGCTAACGAGATATTTTCTTTCATGAAATGATTTCATTTGCCTGCAACTTTTCCCACTTTCGATTATGAGCATGCTGTATTTTTCCTTTCTTTTATTCTCTCTTATTTGGTTCCAGCCAGCTAGCTGGTTGGCTGTTACTCACCTGGGGCACTGTCATAAAATGTATGTAAAAGGTCTTTCTATACCTTACCTCACACAATATATTTCATAAGGTCTGAAATCCTTATCTGTATCTACTTAGTTGAGAAAACTGAAGGTGGGAGTGGGCACAGTTTGGCGTCATACAGAAAATTATTTATAGAATTGATCAAACTAGAAAGGCCACCACTGTCACCTTTCAGTTGTGTTATTGTCCTTGATCTACACATATTTGACTCAGTTCACTGTTGTTGTTTAGTTCCAAGTTGACCTTGATCGAGCAGACCTAGGGTCAAAGGCATTCCAATCATGGCCCTTTTTTTTTTTTATTGTTAACCTTGGACTACTCCATCTACTGTATCCAAGATGCAAGAGTGCGATCTGAGGAAGGTTTAGCTGCTATTTTTAGTAGGTTGAGTGATTGCTGTGCTCTCAACAGAAGAGTGAATGGGTATGTAAGCTGGGAAAGGCAAGTTGTCAAAAGTTAATCAGATCAGACATTTTATGCATATATCAGAATTTATAGAGTTATCAAACCCAATATGGGTTATATTATTAAAAAAAAGAAAAAAATGTGATAGGTATGTGGACTTGGCTAAAAACGTGGTGCATATTCACAAAAATGTTTACAATTAGTGCTTGTTATTTTTGTACACTATGTCAATGTTGGACTGGTACAATATCAATAAGGAACAAAAAAAAAAAAAGAATGAATGAATGATATATGCATGTTGAGTGGAACATTAATCACACCCAATCTTCATGCATGGTGAATAATGAACAAGTAGTAGAACCAATATAAAGAAGTTAGCAGATTTGTGTTTTTTTTGTCAGCAATATATTCAAACATTTCATCAGATGGCTTACATAGTTTTTTTTTCTCTCTAAATAATGGAGAAAACATTAATTTTTACAAACTGGGTTTTTTTTTTTTTTAATCTAATTTTATGGCCAGTTGTTAAATGAAGGGTTTATTTCATAATTAGATGTTGACAAAATTCCTAGCATAAGTTTTGTATTCCATTATCTATCATTGAAATCTATTAACATGTTAAAATGAAAAAAAAAAAAAATCAATAACAATCAGTTATAAAATAGCACTCACATATCACATTCTGTCCCCACCACCCTTGACTTAGACTGTGGGTGGCAAGGATGGATAACAATATTGTAAACAAATATTCCCAATCCACTATTTATTTTCCTCCACAAAGACACTAGCAGATCTTCATACGTTCTCCAGGCAACTTGTATACTGCTGTCTGTCTTTCATAGACTTCATAATTATTTGTTTCATTTTTATTTCCAAACATTATTTTTTGTTTCTTGTTATGACTTGTTTTCTCATCTGTGACTATGAAACAATGACATACACTTGAAAAATATTGAAGATAAACCAGATGTTTAGACATTTAATGGTAATAGCAACAAGGACTTTAATAAAACAATATATCAGTTCTTATTTACTTGTTTGTCTTCAATGTCTCATTCATTTACCATATTGCTTCTTTATTTCTTTACTGAGCTGAGCTGCTGCTCAGACCCCCTTCGGTCATGACTGACCATGGGATTGCACCTAGAAAGTTACCCTCCCAGGCACAAGTCCGGGCAAGGTTGTTTATGGAAGACCAGCAGTCACCCATGCATACCGACCTCTCCACGCCACCGATGTTATCCAAGGGAAAGGCAACGGCCGATACAGCTTGGCATCAGTAATGTCACAACTCATTTCTACAGCTGCTTGAACTGGAGCAACGTAAAATAAAGTGTCTTGCTCAAGAACACAACATGCAGTCCGGTCCGGGATTTGAACTCACAACCTCACGATCATAAGCTCGACGCCCTAACCACTGAGCCATGCGCCTTCACTATTTCTTTACACTACCATCTATTTTCTGTTTGTACTCTGTTTCACTAGCATTGGTGTACCAGTAACAAAGGAAAAAATAAGTTAATTTATTTAAAGAATTGTAAATTTTAAATCCCATATACGCACATCCAACCATAGAAACTGTACCAAAGCAGACAGTTGAGCTTGGCATAGTCTTTTACACTGGCGAAAATAAATTTAAGACCGATGATAAAAGTTGAAGTGAATCGAACGGCTTTTGTGTGTTTCTTAAATGGCTTATAAACACCTTCCATGCTGCAATTGATAAAAGTTCTATTTTTTACAACATATTTTGTTACTAACGCCATACAAATTATTTTTATCTTTTACACCTTATGCAGAATTTATTTCTCTTTCGAATGATGCAGGCAATAACAATTTTTATGCAACATTAAGAATTCTAATGCTAAATTAATATAAACATTTCAAATTTACTGGCAAAATTAGTTTAAGACCATGCAATATGTATGCAATTTTTTTTTGCCAAAATGGGTGGTCACACAACTAACCTAACTGCACTATATAGTGTTATAATTTAACGTTATTATATAATTGATTAATAATGGGAAAACAACGTAGCCTCAGTCCAGTCACAAGAGCAAAAATCGTATTACTCCACCAGCAAAAAGTTTCCGTCTTGAACATCAGTAAGCAACTAAAATACAGTAAAACGGCTTGTGTGCAAGTGGAAATTATACTCGGAGACTGGTCAATATAAAGATCAGCAAAGGACTGGCGCCCCAAGAAAAACGACGGCGTAGTTGGACCGTCGAATCCACCGACTTTTGGAAGACAACCAAATGCTGACAGCCGTTGACATTTGTAAACAATTGTCCAACAAGAATGGTGTTATTTTTACACCACAAACCGTCTGCAACTGTTTGAGAGAATTTGGACTACATGGACGAATCGCTAGGAAAAAGCCAATAATATCCAAAAGAAATTGACTCAAATGCCTTAATTTCGCAAAAATCCCATGCTCAATAGACTGCCGAAGATTGGTGCAGGGTCCTTTGGAGTGACGAGTCACGCTTCTGTATACTTGGATCATATGGTAAAACACATCAGACGTCGCCCAACAAAGGAATTCCATGCAAAATGCATGAAAAAGATGGTGCAAGTGGAGAGTGGGGGGTGTGATGATGTGGACGGCATTTAGTAGATTTGGTGTTGGCCCTCTAGTAAAAGTTGATGGAAAGTTAAATAGTGTAGATTATATGAATCTACTAAAGGATAATGTTGTGCCATATTTGACTCACCAAATGCCTCCGGGGGCTATTTATCAGCCGGACAATAGTCCTGTGCACAAAGCCAAAAAGGTTATGGAATTTTTTGATCACCATAATATTGACGTAATCGAATGGCCTCCCCAGAGCCCGGACCTGAATCCGATCAAGAACTTGTGGAATTATGTTTCCCAAAAACTTCATGCTAAAAAACCATCTAATGTAAAACAATTATTCGATTATATCAATGAAATATAGCAAAACATTCCCATAGAATTTTGTAATCACTTAGTGAATTCAATGCCGAGGCGTTGTTCAGCTGTTATTAAGAATAAAGGCTACGGCACAAAGTACTAATATGTATTTGGTTCTTGTTGCTCATTTTGCTACAATCTTAAGCTTTAAATAAAATTATAATAATACAGTCTTAAACTAATTTTGCCGGTAAATTTGAAACATTTATATTAATTTAGCATTAGAATTCTTCAAGTTGTATAAAAATAGTTGTTATCTGCAACATTCGAAAGAGAAATAAATTCTGCATAAGGTGTAAAAAATAAAAATAATTTGTATGGTGTTAGTAACAAAATATTTTGTAAGAAATAGAACTTTTATCGTCAGTCTTAAATTTATTTTCGCCAGTGTAGATTGCCAGCTCCTGGCAAACCATCCAAGCCATGCCAGCATGGGAATTGGATGTTAGATGATGATGAATGTATCTTCCAAGTTGTAAGTCACAGTTTTGCATCAAGGTAGCAGAAATTTTGCTTAGGGATACAAATATTCACCCACTTCTACTCCTCTTATTTTCTAAGGGGACATACCTTATCACCACTATTTCTTTGCTGCTGCTCTTCAAGAACCTGCTCTACTCTCATAGGTTAACCCACTCGTCCCTTAGCACAGTGGTTCCCAAAGTGGCTAGTACTGCCCCACTGGGGGCAGTGGAAATATCCAGTGAGGCACTGAAGTAAAGTGAGAGCAATAATGGGGTGGCCAAAAGGGGGTGATAGATGTAAAAACAATAAAATAATAGCTTAATTAGGTTAAGCTTGTGAAATACATTTGTTTTGAATTTAATGCAGAAAGTGGTCTATGTTTGTGGCAGGGGAGACGGCACTGATAATGTGGCCTGAGTGCCAAGGGGTGGCAACCCAAAAAAGTGTGGGAACCACTGCCCCAGCATAAAGCCCTCCCTTGGGGTTCATAATCTTGCTGGTGGTACAAAAATGCACCAAGTAGATGCTGTAAAGTGGTTGGAATTAGGAAGGGCATCCAGCCATAGAAACCATGACAAAGTTGAGAGTGGAGCAGAATACAGTCCTTGGACCAATCAGAGCCTGTCAAACCATAGAACTTCATGCTGGCTTTGAAACTGGATATTAAATGATGGTGATACATCATTTCAAGGGAAATTCGTAGGGTATATAAATTTTCCGATTTTTTTTTTTAAGTTTCTCAATGAAAATGTTTGTCTTAGAGTTTAAGGTGTTGCACTCACAATTCTAAGGTTGGAGTTTTGGTTTTCAAACTGGTTGGTGCACTGCATTCTTGAGCAAAACACATAATGTCACATTATTCCAGTTCATTCGACTGTAAATGAATTCCAACAATATTTGGGAAGTTAACCCTGAAATGGACTGGCATCCTGTTCAGGAGGAAATGTAACCCAGTCGTATGCTATGGAAACCACATCAAGCTAAAATCTTACGAGTTTTAAGGCTCATGTCAGACTTAAGCCTTAGCCTAGGGGGAAACATGTAACAGTATTTATATACCTCAAGCACAACAATAGACATTGGAAATATTTACTGATTAGAAAAATAATTCATTTAGAGTAACTAGTATAGTATTGTCCCTCTATCATACTCTAACCTTTTGGTTCCACCCTCGCTCTTAGCTAAGAGGTTCTTGCCTTGCAAGCTTGCAGGTGCTGATGCCTCATAAGCACCCATGCTGGTGCCATGTAAAAAGCATCCAGTACATTCTGTAAAGGAGCTGGCATTAGGAAGGACATCCAGTCGTAGATATCTTGCCATAACAGACAATTGGAGCCTGGTACAGCTCTCCAGCTTGCCCGCTCCAGTCAAACCTGCATGGAAAATGAACATTAAATGATGAGGATTTTGAAATATATTAAAAGAATGGTAATTTTATTTTAAGATCTCTATATATATTTTGTGGAGGCACATGGCCTAGTGGTTAGAGCAGCAGATTCGTGGTCGAGGGATCGTGGGTTCGAATCTCAGACTGGGTGATGTGTGTGCATATGAGCGAAACACCTAAGTTCTACGCAGCTCTGGCAGAAGGTAATGGTGAACTTCTGCTGACTCTTTCGCCACAACTTTCTCTCACTCTTTCCTCCTGCATCTTGCAGCTCGCCTGCGATGGACCGGCGTCCTGTCCAGGTGGGGAACCTATATGCCAAGGAAACCGGCCCTATTCTCCACAAGGAGCAAAAAGGATTAAGAAGAAGAAGATATATATTTTAAAGTATTTCTAATTGGTTGAAGAGAATCCGGACATTTTTCAAGAAGTTTAATTGAAATATAGTGAACTTATATGATTGCATTTATTGTAGGTATTAATAATTTGGGCAATGCTGCTAATTATGTTCATATTGTGAATAGAATTTAATTATGATTATAGTTAATTATAAAATATTACTCACATTAACAATTCAGAACTAGGATTCCAACTGATAATTACTGGAACTCAAATTTGAATTATTTTACTAATGACAAAAGGCACAGGCATGGTCATGTGGTTAAGAAGTTAGCTACCCAACCACATGGTTTCAGGTTCAATCCTACTGTGTGGCATATTGGGCATGTGTCTTTTACTCTAACCCCAGGCTGATCAAAACTTTCAGTGGATTTGGTAGATGGAAACTGAAGGAAGCCCATTATATGTGTATGTGTGTAGGAAGGGCATCAAGCTGTTGAAACTTTGCTAAATCAGATTTGAACCTGGTGCAGCCTGCTGGCTTGCCAGTTCTCAATCAAACCGTCCAACCCATGCCAGCATGGAAAGTGGACATTAAACGACAACGACGATGATGATATAAAAATGAACAAAATACCACAAAGCATTTTGCCCTATATTCTAACGATTCTGCCAGCTTGTTGCATTCTGCTGGAACAAACAATCATTATCATTTAATCCTTTCTACTCTAGACACAAAGCCTGGATTTTGTAGAGAGGGGGACAGTCAATCACATCAACCCCAGTACTCAACAGGTACTAAATTTATCAACACCAAAAGGAAGAAAGGTAAAGTCGACCTCATAGGAGTGTGAACTCAGAACGTTGCAGCAGAAGAAATATCTATTTCTTTACTACCCACAAGGGGCTAAACACAGAGAGGACAGACAAACGGATTAAGTCGATTATATTGACCCCAGTGCGTAACTGGTACTTATTTAATCGACCCCGAAAGATGAAAGGCAAAGTCAACCTCGGCAGAATTTGAACTCAGAATGCAGCGACAGACGAAATACCGCCAAGCATTTCACCCGGTGTACTAACGATTCTACTAGCTCGCCACCATTTTCTATGCTGGCTTGGGTTGAATGGTTTGTCAAGAACTTGCAAGCTATAAAACTGCATTAAACTCCATTGTCTTTGTCATGATTTCCATGGCCGGATTCCTTCCTAATATCAACTACTTTACAAAGTTTACTGGGTGCTTTTTATGTGGTGTTCGTAACAGCGAGGTTACCAAGTAACCTGCAAGACAAAACCCCGACAACTGAGGAGGGAATAGCATTTAGAGTGGAGGCTTTATACAATATGACAAGAGGGTAAAGTATTATGGAGGGACAGAAATGCATGTTATGCTGTAGGGAGATGTATGGTTAACCCAGCTGAAAAAGGAAGATGTCAGAGCATACACTCAAGTTACATGAAGGTGGATATAAGTGAAGTGGCATGGGTAGAAAGCTAAGTTCATGTGTGTGAAGAGGGGAGTGGTAGATAGGTAAAGATAGAGATAGGTGAAATGCATGAGTGGCAAACGTGGTGCAGGTATGGTCAGTTGTGAATATCTGTTGAAAGAGAAGGTGGAGGAATTTGGTGTGGGTCAGGGGTGTAAATGCTGTAACAGAAATGAGTTGCCAAAACAGACGGGTATAAGAGGAATCAACTGTAATGTGTAAGACATAATCAGAAGGTACAGGCATGAGATGCCTATAGAGGATGATAGATGGATAAAAGAAAAGTGCTAAATAATCTTGTAAAAATGGAGAAAATGGTGAAGCTGATCTCTGAATGCTGTACATCACACAGAAGATGACAAGGGACTATATAGCAATTGGTGAGAAGCAGTGCTGGACAAGAACCAAGTAATCCATGCAAGAGTAGAAAATCAGACTTAATGATTAAAAGGGAAGTAAAGTTAATCAAAGGGATGTAAGAGTACAAACAGAAACGATCTATTGCCAACTGTGAGATTTCATCATCATCCTCATCGTTTACTGTCCGCTTTCCATGCAAGCATGGGTTGGACGATTTGACTGAGGACTGGTGAACCAGATGGCTGCACCAGGCTTCAATCTTGATCTGGCAGAATTTCTACAGCTGGATGCTCTTCCTAACGCCAACCACTCCATGAGTGTAGTGGTTGCTTTTACATGCCACTGGCACAAGGGCCATTCAGGTGGTACTGGCAACGGCCACACTCAAATGGTGTTTTTTTTTATATGTCACCTGCAAAGGAGCCAGTCCAGCGGCACTAGCAACGACCTCATTCGAATGTTTTTTCCCGTGCCACTGGCACAAGTGTCAGTAAGGTGACGCTGGTAACGATCATGCTTGAATGGTGCCGTTTACATGCCACCGGCATGGAAGCCAGTTAGCTGCTCTGACAATGGTCACGCTCGGATGGTGCTCTTAGCGTTCCACTAGCACAGATGCCAGTCATCGAATTTGATTTCAATTTCACTTGCCTCAACAATTTATGAACAAGTATATCATTGATTACAAGTATCCAACAAGCTAATCACCAATTCAATGTATTTCTGACATTGAATGTGACAAGGAAGGGCCTAACCTGATGCAGTGGGGACCTCATTTGCAAAATGACATTCTTTTTCTCATCAATATTTAATAACTCACACTGATATAAATTGATGCCTACAGATACATAAATATCATTATTTTGGCATGGGTTGGGTAGTTTGGCAGTAAATATTGAGCTAGAAGGCTGCATTAAGCTCCAGTATCTGCTTTGGCATGGTTTCTACAGCTGGATGCCCTTCATGATACCTAGCACTTTCGAGTGTATTGGGTGCATTTTTTTTTTTATGGCACCAGCACTGGTGAAGTCACCGAGCACTTGCAAGTTAAGGCCCCTCAATTGTGTGAGGCACAGTGTTGAGGGATATATAAAAGTATGATATGTATGTAGACAATGGATTTCTGCAAATTTTCCTTCTATCAAATTCCACTCAGAAACGTTGGTCAGTCTAGGGTTATAATTAAAGGGCTATAGTTAAAGATACTTGCTCCAAGTGCTGTGCTGTGAAACTGAAGCCAGAAAAACCTTTGCTAAGCACAATCCTTGACCACACTGTCAGTCTTGCTCCTTTAATATACTCTTTACTCTTTTACTTGTTTCAGTCATTTGACTGTGGCCATGCTGGAGCACTGCCTTTAGTCGAGCAAATTGACCCCAGGACTTATTCTTTGTAAGCCTAGTACTTATTCTATCAGTCTCTTTTGCCGAACTGCTAAGTTACGGGGACGTAACACAGACACAAACATATACACACACACACCTGGCCCCCATGTCGGTGGCACGTAAAAGCACCATCCGTTTGTGTCCGTTGCCAGCCTCGCCTGGCCCCCGTGCCGGTGACACGTAAAAGCACCATCCGTTTGTGGCCGTATGCCAGCTCTGTCTGGCCCCCGTGTCGGTGGCACGTAAAAGCACCATCCGTTCGTGTCCGTTGCCAGCATCGCCTGGCCCCGTGCCGGTGACACGTAAAAGCACCATCCGTTCGTGGCCGTTTGCCAGCTCTGTCTGGCACCTGTGCGGGTGGCATGTAAAAAGCACCCACTACACTCACGGAGTGGTTGGCGTTAGGAAGGGCATCCAGCCATAGAAACACTGCCAGATCTGACTGGGTCTGATGAAGCCTTCCAGCTTCACAGACCCAGTTGAACCGTCCAACCCATGCTAGCATGGAAAGCGGACGCTAAATGATGATGATGATGATATATATATATATGTACATACGACGGGCTTCTTTCAGTTTCCATCTACCAAACCCACTCACAAGGCTTTGGTCGGCCCGAGGCTATAGTAGAAGACACTTGCCCAAGGTGCCATGCAGTGGGACTGAACCCAGAACCATGTGGTTGGTAAGCAAGCTACTTACCACACAGCCACTCCTACGCCTATATATTCATAATAACCACAATCACCCCTATCTATTTTACCTTACAATCATTTCAAAGAGAGACAGAGTAATTAATGATAAATTATTGCAAGTGAGAAAAATATTTAGGTCCAAAAAACTTTAAAGTGATTTGCAGTGTTCATCATCATTTACATGCTTGCATGGATCAGAAGGACTTTGTTGAGGCAGATTTTCTTAGGCCAGATGCTCTTCCTGTCAACAACCCTAACCTATTTTGCAATAAGGTAATTTTTTTCCATCCCTCTCTCTTTCGGAGAGGCACAAGCACCTACACGCACATATATACACACGGCAGTAACTTCTGCCTGCCGAATTCAATCACAAAGCTTCGGTCGGCTCAGTGCTATAGCGGAAGACACCTACCCAAAGTGCCACGCAGTGGGACTGAACCCGAAACCATGTAGCTAGAAAGCAAGCTCCCTAACCACACAGCCATGCCCGCACCAGATATATTTTCATGGTAGGCTGAAAATGAACAACACCACTAACATAACAGTGGAATTCTTCTACAGCTATCATGTGAAGTCAAGATGAGGACACACATACTCATATATGAATTTTTTGTACAATGAGATAAAAAAAACCAAGGCTGTGTAGATATTAGAACATTTATAGATAGAAGGTCTTACAGCTGTTTCCAGGATATTTATTAATGATATCCCTTCATCGGAGACGGTGTGAGAGGATGGTTAAGTAATAATTAATTTAGATGGGATACAAAATAGAGAGTGAGGTGGAGGAATGAAAATTGATGTGAGATATGTGGGGATATATATATATAATGGACTGTCCTGTTGTTAGACGATGTATGAGGGTTCAACAATTTCTTACCAAACAACCACACAGATGATTTGTTTATAATGATCAATTGTTTGTGTAAACATAAGCTTAAGCTCACTCCTTCCATCAAATTGACATTACCTGTACAGGTGCAACTGGGTGCCACATGTCAGATGTCGAAATGAATGCAGAGGAACGTGACATGAAGGGCTATGCTTAAGAACACAACACAGTGCCTGGTCTGAGAATCGAACCCACGATCTCACAACACCCTAACCCTTCACACACACATATATATATGTGTGTGTGTGTGTACACACGCGGTCCATTCAAAATGTAACCGCGTGTGTACCGTTGGCGATTTTTTTTTCCTCCGTCTTCCCTTCTTTGGATCTTTCCTTTTCCTGTTTCTGACGAAGAGCTCTGCTCGAAATGTTAAACCCTCCTTCTTTCCTGAGCATCCAATAATACTATACTTGTCCTCGCGTTGTTGTGTTTTCTCTTTGTGTTTTCATGTTTGGATTAACTTTATATATATATATGATGGGCTTTTTTCAGTTTCTTTCAACCAAGTTTATTCACAATCTTTTGCTGCCCAGAGCAATAGTAGAAGACACTTGCCAAGTGGTTGGAAAGCTAATTTCTGGACAAAATAACAATGCCTGTATCTATAGCCATGTTTGTAGAATAAATAGAATACAAAATATTCCAAAACGGTTTCATACTTAGAAATTAGTTCAGGAAGAGAAATGTAAATTTGTAAATATATATTAGAGAAAACAAAAAGAAAAAAGCCCTTCCTGGATTCAAAGTATTTAGTATTTTGTTAATTATCAGTAGGAGTGAAATGTATAACATTTTACCAATATTGGGCCAAGAATTCTAATCTATATCTTCAGCTCTTACTTCCTATTGTTGTTCTGTCTTCACCAATGTCATAATTCTGGTAATTTTTTTTTTTCATGACTCAAAAGTTACTTTCATTCAATATCTGAAGAAATATGTTTTAAAATAAACAACTGTTATTTATATATATTATTAGAAAATCATTTAATTAATTAAGCTACAAAACTTAAATGTACAGATATAGGTACAGGCATGGCTGTATATAAATATATATATATATATATATATATATATATATGTATGTATATGTATGTATGTATGTATGTGTGTGCATGTATACATTTGTGTGTCTGTGTTTATCCCCCCAACATCGCTTGACAACCGATGCTGGTGTGTTTACGTCCCCATAACTTAGCGGTTCGGTAAAAGAGACCAATAGAATAAGTACTAGGCTTACAAAGAATAAGTCCTGGGGTTGATTTGCTCGATTAAAGGAAGTGCTCCAGCATGGCCACAGTCAAATGACTGGAACAAATAAAAGAGTAATCACATCATCAAAATCTCAAAGCTGTGAGAGATAATGTATTATTAATTTAAAACAATGTGGATAAATAAGCATTATATTTGACAAGTAATCTGAATGCTAAAGAGTTAAATCTCACAGAGCAAATGCAATTTTCTATAGCTTGGAGTTGACCCATTCCATGAGAGTGAACTTGGCGAGACAGATACTGCATAGAAGTCCATTGGGTGGATTGTATGTGTGACTCAAAGGTACAGCTTTGTCACATGCTGTGTCATGATAATTCTGCCTGAGAATTACATTAAGGGGTCACGTTTTTTTTTGGAATACTCATCCACTTGCACATTAAATAAGTGAACAATTAACTGTGTTGATCAAAAAACAACCTGTCTAACACCCGTGGACATGTTTACAAAGTCAGAAAACAGCACAGCTCCCATGAATTTCGGAAACATTTTTTCGTGCTAAGAGTTGCTGAAGTATGGAACAAACTGCCAGCATCAGTTGTTAGTTGTCGGAGCACTGCATTCTTCAAAACTTCCATGCTTCCTGAGATTCGCCAACACCACACCTGATTTTCTTTCCTCCATACACACGCAAGCATGTATCTGACTCATACACTGTTCACTTTCCAGACATTTGTACATTACTGCATATGCTTTATATGCACTTTTGACAAGTTGTGGTGCACCTGAAAACTGTATACAATAATTTCATTATTATCTTACTAACAATAACTCAGAACGCCTTTTCAAACTCCACCTGTCTAACACCTGTGGACATGTTTACAAAGTCAGAAAACAGCACAGCTCCCATGACTTCCGGAAACATTTTTTAATGCTAAGAGATGCTGAAGTATGGAATCAGTTATTGATGTTGGCATCAGTTGTTAGTTGTCGGAGCACTGCATCCTTCAAAACTTCCATGCTTCCTGAGATTCGCCAACACTACACCTGATTTTCTTCCCTCCATACACACGCAAGCATGTATCTGACTCATACACTGTTCACTTTCCAGACATTTGTACATTACTGCATATGCTTTATATGCACTTTTTGACAAGTTGTGGTGCACCTGAGCACTGTATACAATAATTTCATTACTATTATTATTATTATTATTATTATCGTTTATCTTCATTGTTAAGCAATGGAAGTCTACTACCACTATACATGACATCCTATGTCGCTCCTTCTGTCTGTACTGGATTTTAAATTTAAGAGCTTTATGCATTCAAGTATTTGTTTGAAGAGACTTATATTGATGTGGCTAAGAAGTTTCTTTCACAGTGACATGGTTCCAAAATCAATATAACAGTATGGTACTTTGCAGCAAGTACCTTTGTGTCAAGTCACTTAAGTGTTGGTATTGAAACTGGGCCCACTGAAACCTGTGAACTATACATAGTTGTGAGCAGTTGACACAATCCATCAACCAGTTTAACCCTTTTGTTACCAACCTGGCTGAAACCAGCTCTGGATCTGAGGACAAATGTCTTGTTTTCATAAGTTTTGAATTAAAATCTTCCACCAAACCTTAGTCACAATTTATGTTCTTAACAGTAGCTAAATGATAACTAAGTTATTTTACTAAATTCTTTGTTATATTTAAAGTAATTGAAAGAAACACAGAACATCTCAAAATAAATACAGCAACGAAAGGGTTAACATGACAACCTAGCCTTTGGGTTCCTGTAACTAAGTCGACCCTAACAAACATTGAGACCAAGGCCATGGTCTAAGGGTAACATCTTCATGCACTGTTTCTTCCATTTGCAACAATCCAGCTGTTGTAATTTATCTCCCCCTTTTTCTTCCACTCTCTTGGAATCCCTAAATTGGTTATGTGTGATGCCTTTCCATAAAAGAAAAAGAAAAAAAACATTGATTTATGAAATTAAAAACGAAATTAGTAAAACAATATATATTTCGATGTTTATGTGAATGAAAGATAGGAAAAAAGAAATACCAAGAAGGATGGAACATCAAACTATTACAGTTTTGATTTATTTTTTTATATATATTTATTTTGTGAGCAAAGTCACATCAAACATTTTCCAGTATTCAAATTTAAGAAATGTGGAGGACAGACATTATGGCATGAAATTTTTCCATTACAAAAAAGATTTATTTGAGTTTGTAAATGATCCCCAACTTAAATTAATCAAAATGATGATGAAACAACTTTTGGGGAAAAAAATTTTGGAAACTTTTTTTTTTGTTTATACTGGATGGTCTTTTTTTTGTTCTTTTTAATCATTCACGGTCAAGGCAGACCCAAATGTTATGAGGAGGACAACTGAAAAGCAAATCTGGCAGCAAGAATGAAAAAGTTTGTCGCAGAAACATAATATACTGTAGGAATCGATGACGGTAAGAATGCAAGCTTGTTTTTGTTTAATTATGACAAATAGTTATGATTTTTTTTTTTTTGGTTATGTTTCACAGAACTCTTTTTCTAGTTACTTACTGACAATATGAAGGCCATTCCTGCAAAGAAAAAAAACAACAACACACACACACACAGAAATATACAGATAACTAAACAATCACAGCAATATACATTTGGTTAATTGTCCAAATTTTACAAATTTGTGTTGGTAACACATGTTTGAAAGGCCATCAATTATCAATAGGAACCGTTTCTTAAGAGTCCAGTTCCATGGCCTCTTCTTTATTTCTTTTCTGCCACTGAATATCATTTTGTTGACTGAGTATTGTGGAATTTATTTCATATCTATATTTAAAATTCAGTTCAATGGAGAGAGAGAGAGAGAGAAAGAGAGACAGACAGCTTCATTGCTTCATCAGCAAGCTGTGTAAGATGGAGTTTGCACACACACACACACACACATATATCAGTTAACCCTTTTGCTACCATATTCTGTTGCAATACATTGCCTTTGTTTCAATTAATTTGGAAAATAACGATGAATTTATTAAAATAAATTTGTCATTATTAAGCTGAAGTTCAGAACATAAATTAACATGACATTTTAATGAAAGGTTTTAATTTTTATATCACTTTAAACCAGGAAGCTTATATCAAAGAACCAAGGACAGTCTTAGTTGGATTGGTACCAAAAGAGTTAAGCAATTTTCCCACTCATGTAATGTCCCACATGAATTTGAAAAGATAACTAGTGTAGCAGTTTGGTTTAGTCGTTAGCTTGTAAGCACCGTCTCTTCTATTGCTACTTTCAAAGTTAATTAACTTGGTCTTAATTGTTGTACATGATTTACTGCTGCTCTTTCAAAAAAAAAAATCTTGTCTTCATTTCTTCCTTTAATTGATTCCTGTAAAATCAGTTCTTTAAACGTTCACCAAACGGCAAATGATGAATAAATAATTTTTTTTAATAAAATTTTTAAAAATAAACAAAACAAACAACAATAACAACGATATACACACACTTCTCTCTCTCTCGTTCTCTCTTGGGGATGTTTGTTAAGTAACATATGTGTAAGATTATCTCACATATTCCCTTCCTCGTTTTGACAGATATTTACTTAGCAATGATACAATATATTTAGTATGCTGTAGATTAATCCAACGCACACGCTTGTATCATCATATTTACTTAGCAATCTAAAACATTTTCTTTGTTAGGTTTGAAAATTAGATTGTTTCCGGTATATTCCTGGAGTACAAAGTATGAGACACACAGATTAATCCCAAAAATCTCATAGCAAGCTCAATGAATTTCATGTTTTAAAAAAATGAGGTCATGAAAACTGAAACCTTGAAAATTGGTATAGAATTAGTCCTTTCTTATATTTCATAAAGATTTCAAAGGTTTCTTATTATTTAACATATAAGCTCTCCCTTCATTTGATGCATCTGCCAGAGGATTTCGGCTTACAACCAACTCTAAACAGCTGCCAGCCTCGGCAATAACTGGTACTACAAGGCGGCAATCAAAATCTCGAGTTTTCACATTATTCACCTGAAATCAGAAAAAGAGATAATAATTATAATAACAATAATGGTTTCGAATTTTGGCACTAGGCCAGCAATTTCAGGGGAAGGGGTAAGTCAATTACATTAATCTCAGTGTTCAACTGGTACTTATTTTATCAACTCCCAAAAGGATAAAAGGCAAAGCTGACCACAACAGCATTTGAACCCAAAACGTAAAGCCCGAAGAAATGTCACTAAGCATCTTGTCAGGCATACTAATGATTCTGCCAGCTCATCACCTTAAGAATAATAATAATGATAATAATAATAATGATAATAATAATAATAATAATGATAATAATGATAATAATGATAATAATAATAATAATAATAATAATAATAATAACTGACTGGAAGTGTTATCATGTACATTGTTTTGTCTTGGTATAAAAGATGGGCTACAGCAAATATTCTACTCAATACCACAGATTTGCTTGTCAGTTGTTTGACCATAACCAGTTGACCATGTCCCTTAGTGGCTGATGATATGTGCATCTCTGATCACAAGCAGAAGTAGTGGGGAGCATCATAGCCATGTGTTGAGAGGGATTCTTTGGGGTTTGAATAATTCACCTCTGGAAACATGGGTGTTTCGTTCAACATCCTTAAACAACCCTTAATCAGGGACCTTTTGAGTGGGATGGGTTACCCAACCAGAAGAAAATTCTAACTGGGCCCCACCCGCAAGGTCATGCGCTGTTTATCTTGTTATGAGATCACCATGTCGCGCACATATGGTTGTGATGCATGTGCCTGGTGTACCCTTATCAGACGGGTAGTCATGATGGGTATACTGGGCTTCATATATTTGTACCCCAGTGTCACTTTGATGGCATGTACTGCTCTCTCACTCAATAATAATAATAATAACACCTCAAATTCTGACATGAGGCCAACAATTCTAGGAAGACAGGCTTAATCAGTTACATCAACTCCAGTATTTGACTAGTGCTTATTTTATCAACCATCAACTCCGAAAGGATGAAAAGCAAAGTCAACTTTGGTGGAATTTGAACTCAGAATGTAAAGAGTCAGAAAAAAAACTGCTAAGAATTTAGTCCAACTCACTAAATAATAATAATTTCTACTATAAGCACAAGGCTTGAAATTTCTGGGAGGGGACTAGTCGATTACATTGACACCTCACCCCTCTGTTTCACTGGTACTTAATTTATCGACTCTGAAAGGATGAAAGGCAAAGTCAACTTTGGCGGAATTTGAACTCAGAATGTAGCGGCAGGCAAAATACCGCTAAGCATTTATTTCATCCAGTGTGCTAATAATTCTGCTAGCTTGCTGCCTTAATAACAATAATAATGATGATGATGATAATAAACTTAGCTGGAAGGCAAAACTAACAAAAAAAAAAAAAAAGCCAACTAGAGAGAAGCAGTAAAGAGAGCCTAGGTTTGAGAACAGAAGAGAAAAGTCATTGATGGTTTATACTTGAAAGGAAGCAAAGGGTCTAAATAAATAATGTTTATGGAACGAAATATTTTAAGAATTGTCTTACCTGAAGAATCCGGTCATATTGCAAGAGACCAGACTTCTCTGCCAGACTTCCAGGTCTAATGGCACTGATATAAACTCCCTTTTCGTACATTCCTTCTGATAAGCTGAAACCGAAATCTTCTGTGGCATTTTCTTTAGCGATTGTAAACTTGTGAAGTTCAATTGGGGTAGGGGAAAAAATGGTTTGTACCTGCTCATCAAATGTTGCTGGTACTAAATCGGTACATGTATTTGTAAGAGATGAAGCTATGATGTTATCGTTGCCCTGGGCACAGTGGCAGTTGCTTTTCTTTGGTTTCCGTCTCCCTTCACGGGATCGTATCTTATGTAGACTCGCAACGCTCCTTTGCCTAAGACTTGCTCCTATCTGTCGTAGCATCTCTGAGGTGTCAGTGTTTTCAAGGTCATCGCATGTCCTTGACCATTCATCAGCTTTCTCATTATCACTGCTGTCCTCGTAACTTTGGTTGCTCTCATTGTCCTGCCATCCATCATCAGTGTAGTGATGATGGGTAGAGTTGCCTTCCATGCTACCATCTGCCTCTGAAGATGACTCTATGGAATCTGGATAACTGCGGAAATCAGCTGGTAATGTGGCTGCAAACAAAAGAAATTCACCAAGTTAAGAATGCATTATAATGTAATAATAATAATAATAATGATAATAATGAAATTATTGTTTACAGTGCTCAAGTGCACCACAACTTGTCAAAAGGGCGTATAAAGCATATGCAGTAATGTACAAATGTCTGGGAAGTGAACAGTGTATGAGTCAGATATGTGCTTGTAAGTTTTGAAGGATGCAGTGCTCTGACAACTAACAATTGATGCCGGCAGTTTGTTCCATACTTCAGCAACTTTTAGCATGAAAAAATGTTTCTGAAAGTCATGGGAGCTGCGCTGTTTTCTGACTTTGTAAACATGTCCATGGGTGTTAGACAGGGGGAGTTTGAAAAGGTGCTCAGAGTTATTGTTAGTAAGATGGTTAATAATTGTCTGCCAAGTCAGTTGCCTGACGTCAGAGTTTCAATGTATCCATGCCCAGAGAATTAAGGCGTTCAGAATATGGCAAATGCCTGATGGAGGGTATTCTCTTGGTTGCACGTCTCTGAATGGTTTCCAGATGATTAATATCCTGGATAAGATAGGGGTTCCAGACCGGTGATGCAAATTCCAGGTAAGGCTGCTAGAATTTAATTCTTTCTTTTTTAATAAATAAATCACAAACTATGTTACAAAATAACAATTCATTAATTCCATTATTTAAAAAATTGAAACTAATTTCAGGCACAAAGGCCCATCATCAGAAGTAAATAATCAGTAAATGTGAATCTATACCTGTGGTTTAAGTGTAAGAATATTGTTTTGTCAATAAATTAATACTTTCTACAACCACCACTACCACCAATAACTTCAATGGGGGTCCATGTAACAAAATAATAAACTGGGGATCTATAATAGTATTTAAGGGCCCCTAATAAAATTTTGCTTTATATGTATGTATTAGTTTGTATTTGTGGAGGTGCAATGGCCCAGTGGTTAGGGCAGCAGACTTGCGGTCGGAGGATCATGGTTTCGATTCCCAGACCGGGTGTTGTGTGTGTTTATTGAGTGAAAACACCTAAAGCTCCTCGTGGCTCCGAAGGGGTGGTGGTGACCCCTGTTGTATTCTTTCACCCCAACTTTCTCTCACTCTCTCTTCCTGTTTCTTGAGAAACGCTGCGATGGACTGGGCCCATGAGCCTGGCTAGGCTTGAAAAGGGTGCATAAATAAAAAAATAATTAGTTTGTATTGCAAAAAACAGCTAGATCCTTTTTCTAACATTTTACATAGTTCAACCTACAGAAGTGAATGTGTGAAATACAAAATAGGAATTTTGACAGAAAATTCTACAAAACTAGTTTTTAAACATCAAATGGCTATGGGGTGTCCCCCAGAATAAAATAGTAATCAAAAGAGGTTCATTGATAAAAAATGGTTCAGAAACCCTGGTCTATATAGTACCAGACGTGTTGATCATTGTGTGAACAACAAACTGGTAATGTCTGTGAGTGATGTTGGTAGCAATGTGCAAATATAGTAACAGCAGTCATTCCCCAAACTGTGCCCGCAATAGTTGTAGAGGTTATAGTTGGGGTAGTGGTAAGTAGCTAGCTGTTGGCTAGTAGCAGTCATAATGGAAGTAACTACTTACATTGAAGCTACTGGTGGTAGTGGTTATAGAAAGTATTAATTTATTGCCAAAACAATATTCTTAAACCTAAAACATGTCTATATTGTAGATAAATCTAGTTATTTTTATGAAATCCTTAGCTGTGAAGGTTTCACTATCATCGCTTAACGTTCGTTTTCCATGCTAGCATGGGTTGGACAGTTTGACTGGGCTCTGGGAAGCCAGGAGGTTGCACCAAGCTCCAGGCTGATCTGGCAGTGTTTCTACAGGGGATGCCCTTCCTAATGTCAACCACTCCGTGAATGTAGTGGGTGCTTTTTACGTGCCACCAGCTTAGGGGCCAGAGGAGGCTGGCAAACGGCCACGATCGGTTGGTGCTTTTTACATGCCATCGGCACAGATGCCAGTCAAGACGGCGCTGGCATCGGCCATGTTTGGATGATGCTTTTTACGTGCCACCAGCACAGGTATCACAACTACAATTTCCATTTGATTTTTATTTTGATGTTGATGTACTTGACTCAATAGGTCTCCTCAAGCACAGCAAGTTGCCCTACGATCCAAGGTAAGCACAGCAGGCTGTCCTGCGAGCCATGAACTCACTTCATTTGTCAGGTCTTTGCAGTCACAGCATATCTCCAGAGGTCTCGGTCTTTCGTCATTGGCTCTGTGAGGCCTAACATTTGAAGGTCATGCTTGACCATCTCATTCCATGTCTATAAAAACATTCTGTTGTTCTCAATAATGGCATGAAGCAAAGTCTGTGCTTTGTGTGGATAGAATTTACATTATTAGCTATATTAAAGCAACCGCTTGGTCAATCATATGCATGAAGCTGGAATATGCAAATGTACAAAACATATAAACAATTAAAAACATTGTTTTATTAATTCTTTATTTCCATGACAAAATTATTAAGATGAATTTGTGGTACAGCATAACTATATTCGATTAATTTCATACATACATACACACATACACAATCAACAACAGTGTTCATTAAGCATTTTTTTTTCAGTGATAGAAGTATCTAGATGAGTTTGTGCTACAGCATATATCTAATCGACACATTCATGTGTAATCTCAGATATATATACAGGCATATACATGCATACATATAACACAAATATATCTATAGATATAGACACTCACAAATACACACACATTCATATGCACACGTTTCCACACAGGCATACATACATGTACATAAGTGTATACATACTAACACGCACACACACACATATATATACGAACATTTTAGAGTGTTAGGGTGTCAATCTGAGGATATGTACCAAGAGTGATAAAAATCAAACATCCAGTCATCATCATGGTGTTTGGAGTGATAACTAGTGATGGCGATGTTATACCCCCATTCGTCTTCCTACACAGCCTCAGACTCAACACACAGGCCTACATCAAGTGCTGTCCTGGGTCAAGAGAGTAGCATATATACAATGGACTTCTTTCAGTATCCGTCTACCAAATCCACTCACAAGGTTTTGGTCGGCCCGATATATGTCCTATATATGTATATATGTGTGTGTGTGTGTGTGTGTGAGTATATGTTTATGTGTCTGTCCCCTCAACATCGCTTGACAACCGATGCTGGTGTGTTTATGTTCCCGCAACTTAGCAGTTCAGCAAAATGGTCCGAGAGAATAAGTACTAGGCTTCTAAAGAATAAGTCCTGGGATCAATTTGCTCGACTAAAGGCGGTGCTCCAGCATGGCAGCAGTCAAATGACTGAAACAAGTAAAAGAGTAAAAAGAGTAAAAAAAAAAGTATCTTACCTGATTTATCTGGACTGTGGTTTATACTGCTGCTGCCATTTTTGGTCACAAGAACGGTATGTATATTTGAATTCTGATTGAAACTCTCCAACCCAGAACTTCCCCAAGACTCCAAAGCACTGTCCACACTTGGAATGGGAGTAGCAGTCTTGTGGGAATAATCTTCACGCTCAACCTGCAAATATTACAAGACACAGGCATGTATATACAAACATATATAAGCACACCCACACATGCACGTATGTGTGCATGTGTATATACACACACACACACAATACATAGTTTTGTTAATGTGTGTGTGTGTGTATATATATATATACTAAGCAAAATATAAGTTTTAGGCTATGCAACCATCTAAGGGATAGCTGTGTCCGTAGGCACTCCTGGTGTATTACCTTACTATGTATAGTCCTAGCTATAAGGTATACAGTAGAAGGTAATTTAAAGGTAAAACCGTTTCTTTTCTTTTCTATATATGTGTGTGTATATATATATATATACACACACATGACGCCAACACCAGTACTTATTTCTGCAGCACCAGTGCTTTCTTTTATATGGCACCAGTACCATTGTTTACACACACACACATACATACACACACATACATATACATACATCTTCATTTAATATCCATTTTAAAGTCCATTTTCCATGCTGGCATGGGTTGGATGGTTTGACAGGAGCTGGTACTGTCAGGAACTGCAAGAGGTACCATCTTCTCTTCTGGCATAGTTTCTACAGCTGGGTACTCTTTCTAACACCAACCACTTTACAGAGTGTATTGAGTGCTTTATATGTGGCACCAGCACCAGTGCTTTTTTACATGACACCAATACCAGTACTTTTTTCTGCAGCACCAGTGCTTTCTTTTTATATGGCACCAGTACCAGAGATTTTTTTACATTGCACCGGCACCAGTTTTTACACACACACACACACACATATGCATATATCCATTAAAATTTTAAAAAAACATTTTTGGTTAATTATTCACAATTTGTTATTTTTTCAGTACGATTTTACAGAATTAATCATTGAACTGGCTTCTGATTGCATCCAATTTAAGTAACTTCAATAAACCAAACCTCATCTTAGAATTAGTTGAATTAATATGTGCAACTTAAATATTCTATTAAAAACCAAAATCCAAACAAAATAATGCCAAAGTGTTAGTCAACTAACACAGCAATGAAATTAGAAACAGCAAATATATATATATATATATATATATACGGTAACGCCTGGATATATGAGTTAATTTATTCCTGGAGAACACTCATAAAGCGAAAACTCATAAGCAGAAGATAAAACTCGTAAAAGCTTGTAAACCTGGGGTCTCATAAAGCAGGTCCTTGTAAGGTGAGGTATTACTGTGTATGTATATATATATATATATATATATATATATAATATAATTCGTCAGAAGGTTTGGAGGTGATGTACAGGTATTATATATTAGAAGAAATAAGGTACTCAGAAATCTGGATGGTTTTATATTTACAGACTTTCATTAATATGTCACATGATTTTATAAATCATATATTAGCACTTGCATCTACTCTAGCAGAATCTCCCGATTCGAATGTGGAGAGTCTACTAGAGTAGATGCAAGCACTATTATATGATTTATAAAAACATGTGACATATTAATAAAAATCTGTAAATGTAAAACCAGATTTCTGAGTACCTTATTTCTTCTAATATATAGATGTGTATATATATATATATATATATATAGATATATATATATATATATATATAATATATATATATATATATATATATATATATACGGTAACGCCTGGATATATGAGTTAATTTATTCCTGGAGAACACTCATAAAGCGAAAACTCATAAGCAGAAGATAAAACTCGTAAAAGCTTGTAAACCTGGGGTCTCATAAAGCAGGTCCTTGTAAGGTGAGGTATTACTGTGTATGTATATATATATATATATATATATATATATAATATAATTCGTCAGAAGGTTTGGAGGTGATGTACAGGTATTATATATTAGAAGAAATAAGGTACTCAGAAATCTGGATGGTTTTATATTTACAGACTTTCATTAATATGTCACATGATTTTATAAATCATATATTAGCACTTGCATCTACTCTAGCAGAATCTCCGATTCGAATGTGGAGAGTCTACTAGAGTAGATGCAAGCACTATTATATGATTTATAAAAACATGTGACATATTAATAAAAATCTGTAAATGTAAAACCAGATTTCTGAGTACCTTATTTCTTCTAATATATAGATGTGTATATATATATATATATATATATGCATATATAATAGCAATTTAGAAATTCATGCAAATAGTGATGGATTTAGTTCAAGGTTTTTTTTAAGTAGTGATAACTCATTCTCTTCTTTTTTGTTTAATGTTTTCATATCATTCTTTATAAATAGGATCCTTATAAATTAGATGAAAACCCAGACAAACCTGTTAGCTTTAGACCAATGGTTCTCAACCAGGGTTCATTTGACTCTTGGGGATTCGTATATGATTTTGTTGTTAAAATTTATGTAAAATAAATTGCTTAGATATCAACAATACACTAAATGGTTTTAAGAATTTTTTTAATACAATTCCTAATAATATTTCATTCATTATCATCATCATCATTTAACGTGTTTTCCATGCTGGTATGGGTTGGATGGTTTGACTGAAGTCTGGAGAGCCAGCAGCTGCACCAGATTCCAATCTGATCTGGCAATGTTTCTACAGCTGGATGCCCTTCCTAATGCCAACCATTCCAAGGGTGTAGTGGGTGCTTTTTACATGCACTGGCACAGGAGCCAACCAGGCGGGCCTGGCATCGATCACATTCGAATAGTGCTTTTTACATGCCATTGGCATGGGTGCCAGTCAGTGGGTACTGGCATTGGCCACATTTGGTTGATGCTTTTTACATGCCACCGGCACAGGGGCCAGTCAGTGGGTACAGGCATCGGCCACATTCAGTAGGTGCTTTTTACATGCCACTGACATGAAAGCCAGTCAGCGGGTACTATAATAAAACTTTTTAAACATGGAACGGCTATGAGAGTCCACCTGAGTAAAATAGGAATCAAATAATCCCTAAGTAAAGAGATGGTTGAGAACCACTACTTTAAACAGTTATAGCATAATAAGTGATTTATATTTGATTTTGTTTATTCTTAGTATTATTGGCAAAGAACTGAGAATATATGATACAAATGTAAAGAACTGGATCAAGCATTTTAAATGTCAAGTTTAATATATCTCTTTATTTCTGTGTTGAAACCATACTGAAATAATACCAGTAATATACTTGTGAATAGATCAATTTACAAAACAAATTTCTATAAAATCAATATATTAGAAGATGCATAATAATCTGTCTACCATCAAATAAGATGCATAAATATAATTTGTAGTTTAGTCTGAAGTGAGCACCAAATGAGCAAACTTATGGTGAAAGCCATTCCAGCCATGACTAATCCATTTATATTTCAAGCAGCATATTTACAACTGTTATTCAATGTATCCTTTCTGTTTTTATTTTTTCTTTAAAGTCAGATGGGGTACACTTTGAGGAAGATTTAGCTGCTGTTTCTAGCAAGTTAGGAGACCATGTAGAGACTCTGTCACTGGCTCATGATAAGTTATATTTATTGTATTTTATTTTCTCTCTGAAACATAAGAATTCACTTTTCCACAAAGTTAAACAATTCTATTCACATTTGCAAGTTTCACTGATTATTAGTGACACTGGCCAACTATGTTTTCCCAAAACTACATATATTTAAAAATAATTCTACACAGCGTTGCCTTACTGGCACTCGAGCCCCGTGCTAGTAGGGTATTAAGAGCACCATCCGAGCGTGATCGTTCCCAGAGTGGCTATCTGGCCTCCGTGCCGGTGGCATGTAAAAGACACCATTCGAGCGTGATTGTTACCAGCATCACCTTACTGGCATCTGTGCCGGTAGCATGTGTAAAAGATTCAAGTGAGATCGTTGCCAGTACCACCTGACTGGTCCTGTGCCGGTGGCATGTAAAAGCACCCACTACACTCTTGGAGTGGTTGGCGTTAGGAAGGACATCCAGCTGTAGAAACTCTGCCAGATCAAGATTGAAGCCTGGTGCAGCCATCTGGTTCACCAGACCTCAGTCAAATCGTCCAACCCATGCTAGCATGGAAAGTGGAAGTTAAACGATGATGATGATGATAAACCATTGTTTTAACTAATGAGTGTTGTTATGTCTGATGCTAACGATGGTAGTGGTGGGTGGTGGTAATGATGGTGGCAGTAGGGCTAATGGGAATGAGCTGAATGATGAATATGAATAAAGAATGATGATGAGGTCAGGTGAAATTTCCTCACTTCGTTCATCATGCTTGTATAGTAAATTAACAGGTAAACAAACATTTATAATCATTTCTTCAGAGATATATGATAAGAGAAAAGCTAAATGAAAAGACAACAACCACTCAGTGAATTTTGTTAGAGTTTCCAGTTATTACAAGAAAATATAAACACATACAACATTGCTATTAAAAATCAATGTTAAAGACAAATTTTAGTTTTGTAAAAAATATGCATTCACATAAAACCCAGTTATCTTTTCATTTTTATACAATTCTGTGAACATTTTGAATCAATTAATTTGTGTACTTGTGTTCTGAAAGTAAGTCAATAAAATAATAATCTTTTCTACTCTAGGAACAAGGCCTGAAATTTTTGGGAGGTGGGGCAGTTGATTAAATCACCCCCAGTACACAACTGGTACTTAATTTATCGACCCCAAAAAGAAGAAAGGTAAAGTCAAAGTCAGTGGAATTTGAACTCAGAACATAAAGACAGACGAAATACTGCTAAGCATTTCACCTGGTGTGCTAACGTTTCTGCCACCTCACCACCTTAAAATATTCTTTTCTACTCTAGGCACAAGGCCTCAAATTTTGTGGGAGGGTACAAGCATATTAGATCAACCTCAGTATGCAACTGGTACTTAATTTATCAACCCCGAAAGGATGAAAGGCAAAGTTGACCTCAGTGGAATTTGAACTCAGAATGTAAAAACAGACGAATACTGCTAAGCATTTTGCCCAGCGTGCTCAAATTTCTGCCAGCTCTCTGCCTTATAATAATCATAATATTGTTGTTGATAATGATAACAAATCATTCTGCTACAGGCAGAAGGCCTTAAATTTTAGCAGAGATGGGGCTGGTCAGTTGCACTGACCATAGTGGCTTAACTGGTACTTATTTCATCAACCCTGAAAGGACAAATGGCAGTCAATCTCAGCGGACCTTTAACACAGAATGGACAAAATACCACTCATGATTCTGCCAGCTTACTACCTTATAATAATTAAAATAACAATGAATTTATGGTATACAGTGCTCAGGTGCACTACAACTCATCAGAAAAAGTAACCAAAACTGCATGAACAGCTCCTTCTTCAACACGACATCCAATCCAGTAACTATCCACAACTACATTACTTAAACAGCCACTAAATTAGTCTATTGCACAGACTAACTTACATACTAAACACATTCCTGGCAACTGGTATGCACATATTAATTACTGGTAGGGACACTGTCTTTTGTTTTGCAACCATAATATACTACCGAGCATATTAAAGGTTTGTAAGTCAATACTGAGTTATTTTTGTGTTAGCAGTGCCTTGTTTTCATTAAGTTTATCTCGACAGATTTTTAGAGCCAGCACTGAATGTTATGATGCTTTGTATATGACTACATATGACTAGGTGCAGGAGTGGCAGTGTGGTAGGTAGCTTGCTTACCAACCACATGGTTCAGGTTAATTTTTATTTACACCTTTCAGGTTGTATCTTTGCAAGCACATACAGACAGACACAGGCACACATATACAAAATATTATCACTTTAACATCCACTCCTCCATGCCTGCATGGGTTAGATAGGACTCTCTGAGGCAGGTTTTCTATAGCTAGATGTCTTTTCTGTTGCCACTTCTCACTTGGGTCCAAGCAAAGTAATATGTCCCCATGACTTGACATGTTTTCCTGGAAAATTGGAAATGACTGACACCACTAATGTAATAGTGACACTCGTTTACAACTATCATGTAATGCTATGATGAAACACAAACACACACACAGATGATGAGCTTCTTTCAGTTATGTTTATATATAGGTGCAGGAGTGGTTGTGTGGTAAGTAGCTTGCTTACCAACCACATGGTTCCAGGTTCAGTCCCACTGCGTGGCACCTTGGGCAAGTGTCTTCTACTATAGCCTCGGGCTGACCAAAGACTTGTGAGTGGATTTGGTAGACAGAAACTGAAAGAAATCCATCGTATATATGTATATGTATGTGTTTGTCCCCTCCAACATCGCTTGACAACCAATGGTGGTGTGTTTGTGTCCCCCGTAACTTAGTGGTTCGGCAAAAGATACCGATAGAATAAGTACTAGCTTCCAAAGAATAAGTCCTGGGGTCGATTTGCTCAACTAAAGGCAGTGCTCCAGCGTGGCCGCAGCCAAATGACTGAAAAAAGTAAGAGAGTGTATATATATATATATATATATATATAAAATCATAATTGATTTTATCACTTTTCTATGCTTGCATTGGTCAGACAGAATTCCTATGTGGCTGGATGCCTTTCCTGCCATCAACCCTCACTTGTTTCTGAGCAAGGTGATATTCACCCACAGCCAGATGTGTTACACAGAAGATTGGAAACAAACGACATCACTTGTATGATGATGGCGCCTGCATACAACTACTATGTAATGTCAAGACATGGGCATACACATAACTACAAATACACATATATGACTGACTTCTTTCAGTCTCCATCAACTAAATCTACTGTCAAGGCTTTGATCAGTGAGACAACCAGAAACCATACGGTTGGGAAGCAAGCTTCTTAACTACACAGATACGCATGACGCATGCACCTAATAAATATATATATATATATATATATATATATATATATATATAATATATATATATACACACACATACATAAGTGTATACACACACAAGCATATGTTTATAACGATGATGGTATATATGTCTCGTTTCTCTGTTTTTTTTTGTTGTTCGAAAAAATGTCTGTTTCTATATTTTTGTTTTTATGTTTTCGTTTCTCGTTGTGTTCAACGTTTTTTTTTTGTCCTGTACACATATATGCATGTATATATACATATATATGTAGGTATGTACATATATGTATATATGCATATATTTATATATTATTTAAATTATATATATATATATATATATGGACGTCTTAATAGCTACATGATTGATATACCAACAAATGAATAGTTATCATCTTACTACTTATAATCATAAATACAGTATAAAAAACTACTCGATCATACATTGATACAATATTATATTATCTCAACACAAGAGAATTTCAATAAATGCTGTAGCGAATAAAAAACGTATTAGGAAATGAATAGACACGTTATCGTTTAATATCTGGGCCTGATCCAAAACCTGGATTGGGAGGGGGGCGCAGAAAATGTTTTAAAATATGTCAATTAAAGGAAAAATTATTATATTTGGATCTTTCCTTTTGATGGACGGAATTTTCTAGTTAACTAAACAATTTGAAACTTCGTATACTGGTAGAATGTGTCAAAAGAAAACATTATTGTAAACAAAATTGAAAACAAAATTGTAATTTGTAAGTTTAACGTAGTGTATTGTAAACAAAATTGAAAACAAAATTGTAATTTGTAAGTTTAACGTAGTTTAAAATTCGAAGAATTAAACTACGTTAAACTTACAAATTACAATTTTGTTTTCAATTTTGTTTACAATAATGTTTTCTTTTGACACATTCTACCAGTATACGAAGTTTCAAATTGTTTAGTTAACTAGAAAATTCCGTCCATCAAAAAGAAAAGATCCTTATATTTAAATAGGAAGACCGTTGAGGGCCGCATGCGGCCCTTGGAGCCGCGGTTGAGAATCGCTGGTTTAGATCCTCGCTGTTCTGTGTGCACCCCGTTAACTGTGGTGAACACATTCTTATACAGCCGACTATGACTTCAGAGTTACTTCCCTTACACTAAAAGGCCTGAAAAAATTGCAAGATAACGCAGGGGAGTTTGACATAAATTCCAGCAGAACAATCAAGTCACTCCAGTTTGGTAAAAGCGTCAATGTGATAGAATATCCCCTCCAATAAATTTTTAAACACCGCTAGTTCTCTTGTGATTACGTTGAAATAGCAGTTAGTCTTTAGTTGAAATGATATACAAACACGCATTTACCACAAACACATTTTCAACACTGATCTTATACACAACTATCAATAAATGACGTTCTTATAATTTTTATATTAAAATAACTCGTTTTAAATTTAGCTGACTTTATATTATTTACATCTACTTATAATATGAATTAACAATAATCAGTACAGATAAAGAAAAAATATAATACTGATTATTGTTAATTAACTGTTAACTTGGTCGTAAGTATACACTATATATTGGTTTCAGTAGTTTTGGGGGTTGTGAGGATAGGTCGGTGGCATTTGAACTCAGAACATTAAGTCTTGGTGCTCTAAAAATTCTGTCGCTCGCTACCTTAAAAGTATCATGGCTTGGCTTCGCGAACGAAGATTAGGATGGTTGTCTACGTCATCTTCAGGCACGCTCATGACTAACAAATCCGATGTGGGGAAAGGCAGGTCCGTGAGCAGTGTCCACAGATGAAGGTAACATCCGGTGTCGTGTCAGAGGCGGCTCGGGCCTTCCCCCTGCGTCCCTTGTCTTTATGCACGTCTCTCCTGTGTTCTTCAAACTCGTTGACCGCGTTGAAGATCGCGTGGCGCCAGACATCACGGTCCGCAGCCAGGTCTGTCCTTAAGTATACACAATATATTACTTACTTAATTTACAGTTCTTAAGTGTTTATCATTAACAAACTCTTGCAGTTAATCTTGTATATTACTGAAGTAAATTACAGTTAAAACATTACGTATTTTAAGAACTGTAGAACTCATATTTTCCCATTATTTACATACCATGCAGACAATAAACCAATATATATTTTGTTTCAAAACAAAAGTTATGATAAAAATTGGAAGTTACACACTGGTTTAAAGACTTTTAAAAAACTGAACGAAAACAAAAAATAAAAATTAGAAGGAAGGAATTTAAAGAAATAAATATTAGGAAAATAAGTAAACAACAGTGTTAATAATAATTAATTGTAATTATATAAATTATCCGAAGCAAGCATTTTTTCAAGTAGATTGTAATAATGCATTTCTCATGAGCAAGTATAATGGCTTCTACGGTGTTTTTTTAATGCGGTCATCAACTTGTAGTCATCCAAGAACATTCACCATGTTCACGTCATTTGTCTTGGAGTACCAGCACAGGCTATAGGCACAAGCCCTTCCACCTAAACCAATCCATTGTATACTGTTTTATATATAAATATATGTGTGTGTTTATGTATGTATCATCATCATCGTTTAACGTCCGCTTTCCATGCTAGCATGGGTTGGACGGTTTGACCGAGGGCTGGCGAACCAGATGGCTGCACCAGGCTCCAATCTTGATCTGGCAGAGTTTCTACAGCTGGATGCCCTTCCTAATGCCATGTGTATATATATATGTGTGTGTGTGTGTGTATAATGCATATAAAATATTGTGTTAAAATCACAAAATATATAGGAGTGGCTGTGTGGTAAGTAGCTTGCTTACAAACTATATGGTTCCAGGTTCAGTCCTACTGTGTGGCACCTTGGAAAAGTGTCTTCTACTATAGCCTCGGGCCGACCAAAGCCTTGTGAGTGGATTTGGTAGATGGAAACTGAAAGAAGCCCATCGTATATATGTATATGCATATATATATATATATGTTTGTGTATCTGTGTTTGTCTGCCCCCAACATTGCTTGACAACCAATGCTGGTGTGTTTACGTCCCCGTAACTTAGCGGTTCGGCAAAAGAGATTGATAGAATAAGTACTAGGCTTACAAATAATAAGTCCTGGGGTCGATGTGCTTGACTAAAGGCAGTGCTCCAGCATGGACACAGTCAAATGACTGAAACAAGTAAAAGAGTAAATATCTGAGAGAGGCGAACATTATCACTATGGTGACTCACAAGAATGGCAAACATGTTTCACCTTTGTTGAGGCTTTTCAATGTTACGCATCTGATTTTCAGCTGCTTAAATGAAATTCATGCCTTGATATAAAGGAAATTGAATAAAACATTCACTGATATTATGGAATTTTGCCAGACTGTAGAAAAACTCAGTGTAGACAATTGAAACAACATTTCTACAGCATCAGGTCTTCTAATGGGGTGTACATTTTTAGTATGAAACACTATTTTAATATGATAATATATTTCAGCCACATTCACCAAATATAATATAAATGTAATATATATAACATATACATTGTTGATTACTTCTGCTTGAAGGTGAGGCTTTAACTTAGATGTGGTCAAAATTTTGCCTGATGATGTAACCCACTATGATGAGAAAGAGAAAAGAAGTTAGGCTTTTTCACTGAGGGACTATGGAAGTTGCTGAAAGCTGTTTAATTGAATTGTCTGTACTTTACACAAAGCTTGATGGATTTTCTGTGATTGATAATGATGATTTTGATAATCTCACTCGAAATACCATAGTTCAACAGGACATGTGACATAGCCAATCTAATGACACTATCAGATACAAGTAACTTGGAAAAATCCACGAATATTGATGCCTTTTAGTTAAGATTCTTAACTTTTATATAATTCTTTTAAGGGAAAGGATCTGTGGCAGTATCGAAGCTGTTTTGGTTCATTCTTAAAATGAAACCAATGCAAGGGGAAATTCTGTTAAGGAGTATCTAGTGTAGAGTATGTATTTCTTTGACCTTAACTATGCTGATGATCTTGCATTCACAGCTCATCAACTGTATGATGTACAAAACTTGTTAGCATCTCTTGAGAATACTGCAGCCAAAGTCAATCTGCTTCTCAATGAACGAAGACCACACAACTACTTTGAAGTTATTGGCTGAGACATCCCTGAAATCAAAGATCTCCCATGTTAATTTGGGACAGATTCCTGGCATAGCATTGTAAAATATATCTTGTCTGTGACCACTTGAAGAACATACATTGCTTTATATATATATCATCATCATCATCATTGTTTAACCTCTGTTTTCCATGCTAGCATGGGTTGGATGGTTCGACCGGGGTCTGGGAAGCCAGGAGGCTGCACCAGGCTCCAGTCTGATCTGGCAGTGTTTCTACAGCTGGATGCCCTTCCTAACACCGCTCCGAGAGTGTTTATGGCCATATCACTTTGAAAACACCGGTTCTTGTCTGATTGCTTTATATATATATATATATCATTTTACATTTGCTTTTCATATTGATATATGTTGGATGGGTCATCGTAGCCTAAGTCATATAAACAAATAACCTTGCCACTCTTCTATCTGGCAATAGCAGAGGTGGACAAAGGTCAGGATGGGTGAGACACAGGCATGAGCAGGCAATGGATGGCAATAGAAATGACCAAGAATGGATAATATATCGTCATCATTTTAATGTCAACTTTCCCATGCTTGTATGGGTTGGATGGAGTTTATTGAGGTGTGGCAGATTTGCTCAGGCTGGATGCTTTTCCTATTGTAATCCTTAGTTGTTTTTAAGCAAGGTAATATTTCCCCATGACCAGATAGGTTTTCATAGTTCTTTGGAAATGAATGGTACTGCTTGTATTATGGTGACAGTAATTTACAACTACACATGATGGCTAATGATGATGATGATGATGATATATATATATATATATATATATATAAGTAACAATAAAGGGTAAAATTAATTAATTTGGAATAATTATTAATTACACCAAGTAGATTTCGGCATGTAAAAGCCTCATTCGAGGAAAATATATATATATATACATACACACACATATATATATATATAGGGCCAGCCTTGGTACATTCTGTGTCACAATGAATCTCCTTGAGAACTTTATTACGGCTATGCATGTCTGTGGAGTGGTCAGCTGTAGAAACTCTGCCAGATCAGATTGGAGTCTGGTGCAGCCATCTGGTTTGCCAGACCTCAGTCAAATCATCCAACCCATGCTAACATGGAAAGCAGACATTAAACGATGATGATGATATATATATATATATGTATACACATACACACATCTATAATATATAACAAAAGAGTACAGTTTGCCTGTTGATAGGATCAGCAAAATGGTACTCAATCCAAAGAGAGATAAATATTTAATGAACACAGGAGTAACACATTAGCTACTTCAAGTTTCATGTTTGGATAGTGCAATAACCATACAGTCTGTATAGTATACAGCACATAAGCTGACCAACATGCAGATTTAAATGACATGGCTACATGAGGAAGAGAAAACGTCATGAAAAGAAAACATTATGAAACCTCTTAGATGCTTCCCTATACCCAGATTTTAACACTTACGAGGCCTCCCATAAATCAAATCAAAACTTAGGTATACAAACAAACTTGCTGCTCCTTTCATCCTTAAAAACCTTAATAATAGGGACTCTAACCTCTTCCACTAAAAAGAGTTTTCAATAAGGCAGCCTTCTACTATAACAACAATAAATAACAAAATCTTCAATAGATGTTCCTTGAAAGTTTCCTACAGCTGCAGTCCAGTATAAGAAACATCATTTCACATAAGCTAACCAAGACTGCAGGAACAATCCAGATACTTGCCCACTAAACCAGGCATGCATGGCTAGCTCAAGCATCTACAAAGCTGAAGTCACCTCTGTTCCATGAATTTAAATACACTGGACTTTGTAAAAATGACTTCCAAACAAGATATGCCAACCACCATTTTTTTTCAAGCACATAGGAAAAAAGAAAAGCACAAAGCTAGTTAGCTATAACTAGGTCCTCGAAAACAGCAGTATACTACATATATATGGAGCATCATAGAGATCTAGGCTATATATTAATAGATCAAAAAAGTGCAGGTTTTTATAGCCAAAAGGAAACACAACCCTATTAGACTGAAAAACTGCAGCAACATTCTAAATTTGAGATTAGAAATTTTTACAAGATGTGTGCATCTCAACAAGTCCCTATTATTGAACTGGAAGATGGATTAGGCACTCAGTTTAATGCCCGCTAGCTTCCCTCCTATTTGACTACCCTCACTAGACATAGTTTTTTTTGTTTTTATTTAGCTATAAACACAAAATTAACAATAATCTTCATTTAACAAGGTTAAGAAACGTAAGTTTATCCCCACTTCCCTTAAATTGTTCCTTAATAGTATCTTCTCATTTTTAGTATTTAACAGTCTTTGAATGGCTAATATGCCTTCCGTGCTGTAATTGTTTTATATATATATAGGCTGATAATATTTTTACAGCATTCTCTTCAGTAGATTGGATGCAAAACTAATGAAATTAAATATGTATTTCCTGATAATCAGGAATATGTATCCAGTGGCAGACTGGCTAGGTTGCCAGCTTGCCTGATGGCAAGTGGGCCGCTTCACCATTAGAATCCATATATGGGAGTGCCTATGTTATTATCTAAGAGGCCCATCCCCTCAAGTTTGAGAATCTTTTATTCACTCTCGGAAGAAAGCATTAATTATTTCAGCCTGGCTGTGTTTGTAGACACTCAAAAAGAATACTTGTAACAAAAAAAAAAAAAATTAAATGATAGCATTGTGTGTAGTTTCAGGTGGGCCCCCTTAGTCTTCTGGCAACCAATATTATTAGACGCAGTCCACCACTATGTATCTAATAGATTAATAAAATCCTAAATTAGAAATTCTTAAATTTGAATTTAGAAATTTTATTTTTAATATAGTATATGTATATTAAACCTCTATCAATCATATGACTCTGGTGAGTTATTTTTACCTCAATAATTTGTTTGTGATTTATCAATGATATATCAAGATATTTTATAATTTTCTGGAATCTTTCAACAGAGTAGGCAATACGACAATGTGCTACAAGACCCCTGATGAAAAGTGCCACGTTTTTTGTTCACACATGTAACAGAGAATGAAAACAAAAATTTATTGAAATAGTTCTTAATAAAACATGATAGCAAAATTCTTGAAGTTTGATTGGATTGGCATTAGCTAATGCTAATCTAATCTAACCACTATTATATAAACAAACATGTCTCAATCTAGTTGAATGCAGATGGTGTTTACATAAAAGTGAGAGGTAAAAACGAGCATGCTGATTGGCTAGATGTAAAGTGTTATTTGGTCAGAAGATATGGAGCAGATTAAAGATACAATTTGAGAATGACAGCATATTAGCAGTAATAATTATCTCATATTCATTAATATAAATTAATATTATGTGTGTGTATGTGTGAGAAAGAGAGTGAGAGTGTACTGTGTGTGTGAAGTGGAGTTTCCTTTCTGTCAAGGAAACCTTTAGATTTTGTTATTTATATTGTTTACTAGTGATTGCTTTTTAATTACACCTATACCTCTGTTCCACCTCTCTCTCTCTCATAAAATAAAAATATGTATACATAAATGTTATTATCCATTCAATGGAAGAGATGAGTGTGGTTCCTGTGGGCCCTCCCACACACTTAGCAGGAGAGAAGTTTTCTTCAGCAAGCAAACAGGCAGCCATTTAAGCAATGATTGTTCTGTCATCACATCTTTGGTTAAGGAATAACTACAACTGATGTGAACTAACAAATCAAAATAGTCAACTTTCTTTCCATTTGTAAACTATTTTCTTATTTGATAGTGCTCTGATATATTTGTGTGTTGTGTGTGTGTATATATGTGGATGTAATACACACACACTCATCTTAAGAAAAATCCCTTAATTGAAAAACTGTTCAGTGTTGGTTGCAGGAAGGGCATTTGGCTCTTCAAACAATACCACAATAGGCATTCTTCTAACCCATGACAGCATGAAAAGACTAATATAAAACAAACATATATTTGCCCACACACACACATATATATATATATATATATACATATATCTTATGACTGTGTAGTTGAGAATTTCACTCCCCAACCATATGGTTTCAGCATCAATTCAATGGTGTGACATCTTTGGTAAGTACCAATCAAAACCTTGTGAGTGAATTTGATATTCAGAAACTGAAAAGAAGCTTTGTGTGTGTGTGTGTGTGTGCACATGTTTGTGTACGTGCATGCATGCATACACATATGTGCATTAAATAGCTCTTAAGTTATCCCACATTCTAAACTCCAATAATCATTTTGGTCCCTAGCCAAAACAAGATTCCTGTCAATTTTGCAGGGTCCTCTTTCCTTCCATTTCATGACAGTGATGTTTCTGCATGTAGTACTCCAGCAGTGAAAGCTTTGCAACTGACTCCCCATTGTACACAATTGGCAAATAGCCTGAGGCAATTCCATACCCTTGTACTCCTTCAGTTCTATCCCTTTGCACACACAAAGTATGAAAGTAATTTTGGTCACTTCAAGACAAGACCACCAGTCCTGATGGTGTCTCATCCATCCTCCTTACACACTGTGCCCACAGCTAGCCCCTAAACTTATCGACCATTTCAATAGGATCTACATGCTACACTGTATCCCATCTCCCTGACCCTGCCAACTATATTCAATTGTAACAGATCTAAGAGAATGGAGACAGCCATTAAAGATGTCCTCTACTGCCTTGAATCTCTCTCTCTTTAATAACCACCAGTATGGTTTCTGCAAAGCCAAATTCACTAGTGATCTACATATCTCTATATGTGGCTTACACACAAGTGAGCTCCCATTGTGGAGGAATGTGGTGAAAGCAATGTTGATGACCTCAACACCAGCAGAGATTTTGATCATGTCTAATCAAAACTTCCTGCCTAGGACACAATCCATCTCTCATCTCTTGAAATGAGTTTCCCATCACAATACATTACTGCCGTGTGTAATGATGGAGTTCTTTCTGTTGCTCATTCTATAAACCTGATATGCCTCAGGGTCTGGTTCTATCTCCAGCTTCATACCTCCATACTTCAATGTCTTACTTGCAACCACACTCAGTAACACAGTTCTATGTAATGATTCAACTTTCCATTCCTCTCTAACCATACATCATCCATTCACATCTTGAACACCACATGACTTAGCACACACGGAGACCTTGAAAGTAAAACCCTCCAAAGGGATATGTCAGCCTTGTTTCTCTGAACAGCAAGAAAATACATATGCTGCTCCTATCAAGAAAACAATATTCCACCACACATCATTTAATCATGAGCAGCACTCAGCTGGTTTTCACTAACACTGAGGATTTCTCTTAATAAAAGCACATCATTAACAAAGCTAGAACTGCATCCCAATAACCGGTTCTCTTTAGAGCCAGAAGATGCTTCAGTCCTTAAAAATTATTGCTTCACTAAAATGCACTTGCAAGGTGAACAATGGAATATTTGTTTCACATCTGAGATGGTCCTGCTGTTGTTGCATACAAACTTCCTCGACAGCATCTGGAAAAGGGTCAGTACACTAATAGCTATAAGGTTACTCACAAATATGCTCCATCCATTCTCTGGCCCATAAGTATGCTGTCTCCTCTGCCTGCCTTTTCTGCCACTACATCAGCTTCTTGGAGCTGGCTGGGTTCATGCCAGTTTAATTTAAGTATTCCTATCCAACTTCTCTTTCTTTCTCTCAACTCCACCAAAACATGCACTAGTCACAACACCAAAGAGATGAATATTCTTGACATCATCATGATAGCTATTATCACACACACATTATATATATAACCCCAAGAAAGTTTGGGGTTGTGAATTCAACTCACTAAGGGATAATATCTATCCAATATACTGCTGGTAGAATACCCAATTATTAATGCACAAGTGTTTTTTATTGCATTGCAATTACATTACCTAATGTGCTAAATGGGTGAAGGTAAAGAGATATTTTACCATTAATTTATATCACAAATAAGAAAATGGAGGAGAACAATAGGTGGTTCATCAACTTTTGGACATTTGAACCACCTATTGTTCTCCTCCATTTTCTTATTTGTGATATATATACACACACACACACACACACACAAATATATATATATATGTATATATATTACACACATACACAACCTATCAACATGGAACTGTAACATTATCACATGCAAGCTAAGAAGAAGTGTACAAGTTGTTTATTTTTTTATTGTGAAGGATGCAGCGCAAAGTTAAAAAGAAAATTAAAAAAAACAACCAACCAGCATAAGAAGAAAAACTAATTATTTGGTTAATTGACTAAACATGAACAACTGAACAACTTGGCAGCAAAATAAGGGTAAATCCAAAGTCATTTGCTGGTGCCAAAGTCCAAAATGTGAGTGTAGTAAATGTTAGAGAACAAAACAATGGAAGCAGTCTTTTAGCATCTAATTACTTGAAGATTCTCAATATGCTAAAGATTACCAATGCTTACACCTTTTGGCCTGTTCTCTGTGTTGGTTTGGTAAGATTGGTATTTGAAGCTATTGACTGAACAAGTCTCATCCGAATGTCTGTAGTGGCTGCCACGACTGTTCCTCTGGCTTGCTGATGCCGACATCAGTGCCAATGCTGAAGAGATTGGCCGGCGGCATCGAGCAGGCTGTCGTGACAATTGACGAAGATGCTGAGGTGGAGGAGGTGGAAGTTGATGCTGAAGCACAAAACAACCGTTAAAGATAGCTGTACATAAGAGGGGAAACCCACCCCCTTGTAAACCTGCATAGATAGGGCTGTGTATTTCTGTGTGCATATATATATACGATACGTATACACACATACATACACACCTAAAGTCCCTGCTAAGAAGAATATCTGCATAAAGAAATTTACAGAACAAAGGAGATTGAGAAGAAACCCTGTAAAAAAAAATTAGTTAAAAAATAAAAAGGTAATATTTTATTTCTTTGTTTTAAATTCATTGTCCCTCGTTACCATAATAGGAGGGTTATCTCTATATCACTGTGGGCAATAATTTGGAATTTTGTCAAAATGTGCTTGAAATATTAACTGTAGTTATCTAAAATTTTGTTGCATTGAGTAAAGTCAAGGTCTTTCTGATTTACTCAGACTATAATCAAAAAAATTCCAGCAAAAGTGACCCTATTTTTTTTATTCAGACAGTATATCTAGTACCACATTATCCAAAGTGTCTTTCCCTGTTAAAATGTAAGGTGTAATTTTGGGAGATTTGTTGCTATTTCAGCAGGTAGGGTGATTGCAAAGAAGATCCCTCAAAATTTCTGTTAAAACATTGGTGTTACCCTTTTGATACCAACCTGCTTGAGACTAACCCTGGTTCTATGATACAAACTTACTGTTACAAAAAGATCAAAATTGAAACCTTCTGTGAAAATTTTATGTCAATTTATGTTCCAAAGACCAAATGACAGTTATTTTAGCAAATTCTTCACTATTTTCAAAATTAATTGAAACAAAGCTGATGGCACGTAAAAAGCACTATTCGAATGTGGCCGATGCCAGTGCCGCATTGACTGGCTTCTGTGCTGGTGGCACGTAAAAAGCACCAACGGATCATGGCCGCTGCCAGCCTCCCCTGGCACCTGTGCCGGTGGCACGTAAAAAGCACCCACTACACTCATGGAGTGGTTGGCATTAGGAAGGGCATCCAGCTGTAGAAACACTGCCAGATCAGACTGGTGCCTGGAGCAGCCTTCTGGCTTCCCAGACACTGGTCGAACCGTCCAACCCATGCTATCATAGAAAACAGATGATGATGATGAAAGGCTGTGTGTCTCTGATAGCAAAAAGGTTAAATCATTTTTTGGAAGTATGTTTACTACATTATTCAAACTTCACAGTTGATGCGCTGGTACCAAAATGATAATGAGACTCCTGAATACACTATCCAAACTTTAACCAGTTTGAATAGTGTATTTGACCAGCTCATTGAAATATGGGTTTAGTTGAAACATCATGCACAGGGTGCATTATTTTCTTTTAGGACACCTCTTTCAAGAGCTCTAACTTTCTTCTTACATTTTTTAAAATGTTCTTTTTTAAATAATGTCAGATATTGGGTTGACTTGGCAAATAAAAAGGCACGCTGTAATCATTGCCTCAAAAGCGCCACATAGTAATACAGAGAAGGATTGTGAAAATTTGAAAGGAGCTGGAAGCTGCTGACAGGGATCCAACATCAGTAGCTAGCTGCAAAATGCATGCATAGGGTTCTAATAGCATCCTAACATGTGACTTTGTGCAGAAAGTCCAGGAAATAACTGATAAAGCCTGGGAAAGTCAATCAGAGCCATTGTGAAAGACCTAAAGGTCTCAGAATGCACCCTCAGTAGAATTGTGCATGAGGATATCTGATACAAGACTCATGTGATGCAAAGGGTTCAGTCTATGTCAGATGTGACAAGAGAGAATTGCTCAAGCTGTGCAAAGCGCTTGCTAAACACCAAGAGGCTGGAATGCTTTGGTGTCACTTTTATTTTCATGGGGCTTAACAGTCAATGTCACTGTTTACACAGAGATGTTGGAAAAAGTTGTGAGGCCCTGGATAGACAGAGTATACAACAAAAGACTTTACATCTTTCAACAAGACTGCACCATTTCATAAAGGTTGGACAACTTGAGGTGGATCTGTGCCAATCTCCATGATCATGTTCTTCCAGACCCAGCCTCTTAGCTCACCAGACCTCAATCCACTGGACTATTAGATATGAGGCATAGTCAAGAGAGAGGTCAATTGACACACCCATAACACCATACAATCTCTCAAGTGTACCATAAAAAGCCCAATGTCCAAAAAATGTGATAAAGATCATCTGATTTGTTCATGCATTGAAGCAGTTATTGGTGCTAATGGCAGATTCGTTGAATAGGTGTGATAAAAGAATTCTCAAGATTATTTGTATCAGTTTGTTTTCAGTGTCTTATTTTAAATTCATACAAATGACCTTAAAAAACGGACACACCCACTATATTCCAGGTGTTCAAAGGTATACCAAAATAGTTAGCATCAGGAAAGGTATTTGGCCATAGAATATTGTCAAAATAGTCATGAGAGACAAAAAAATAAATGTTTTTATATATATATATATTTGTGATAAATGTAAAGTATAGAATGGATAGCAAGAAAACCTATAAAATACCAATGGAATCATTGACAAATAATGTTTTTTTTATGTCAAATTATAAAGAACTATTTCGTTTGGGATTTGGTTTGGTAGATTCTTTATGTGAGTTCGTGTGTTGAAGCATATTCTGTTGTGTCTGGGGAGAGTCATTTTCTTTTTGTGCCTTATAATTTAACATACTCACCGGTAAAAATTTCCACTTATTTAACAGGCAGAGTCAAGACTATTGAAAAGGTTGCAAGACGCAACAAAAATTTTAGGAAAATAAAAAAAAAAGGAATAAGTGGAAATTTTACAGGTGAGTGTGTTAAATTATAAGGCACAAAAAGAAAATGACTCTCCCCAGACACAACAGAATATAAAGAACTAAATAGGTTAAAAGTATAAAGTTATGAAAACTCTCTTATATACAGAAACTAACTAGATCAGCTTGTCTAGTTGTTATAAAATTAACTCTGCCTATTGCAGATATTTGTCTTTAATCCTTTTGATAGCAACCCATCTGAGACCATTCCTGATTCTTTGATACAAACTTCAACTTTTAAAGTGATATAAAAATAAAACTGTCCATCAAAATTTCATGCTTAATATGTAGTCACAGTGTGTCTCATAGAGTATAGAATATAAATAAATAAATAAATGTGTATGCGCATCAATAAGGCTAAGTAAGAACAAGAGTAAGCAGCTACAGGCACATTACATATAATAATAATAATAATAATAATAATAATAATAATAATGTTTTCTACAATAGGCACAAAGCTTGAAATTGTTGAGGAGGAGGCTAATCAATAACTTTGACCCCAGTGCTGGAATGCAACTTATTTTATTGACCCTGAAAGTATGAAAGGCTAAGAAGACCTTGGTGGAAACTAAATTCAGAACATAGAGATGGATGAAATGCAGCCAAGCAGTTTGTCTAACTAACAGTTCTGTCAGCTTGCCACCTTAATGGAGGAGGAGGAGGAGAAGAAGGAGAAGGTGAGCTTGGCTGATGAAAGGAACACTAAAAGAAGAGACTGAGAGCACTATAGTGGCAGCACAAGACCAAGCTTTGGCCAAAAACTGGAAGTCAACCTTAGGAATGAACAAGTGTATCTGCAATGCTGCATCTGCGAAAGGGTGGATGAAACCATTGCCCATATCATGAATGAATACCCTAGACTGTCTTGCTTATTTTCATTTTCATTTGTCTTGCTTATTTTTACATTCTGGCGTTTACTGAGATTTTTTTCTTAAGAACATACTCTTCATGGTAAGGCAATTTGACGTCTATCTTTAGCATATAGGAATCCACTTTAGTGGTCATTCCTCTTATTAATTGTAATATAATTTTTAAATCTTCAGATTTTTTGAATATGCTAGACCACTGGTTTAAATTGATGTCGATTGATATTAATTTCTACCCTCATTATTTAATTTATATATATATATATATAATATATATATATATATTTATGTATATATATACAGTGTGCGATGGATAAATTGTGTGAAATTAAAAATATACAATGGCAACAATTTACCCATCGCACAATGTGTGTGTGTGTGTGTATGTATGTATATATATATAGATAGATAGAAAGAAAGACAGATATATATAATGTGTGTGTATCTCCATCGTGTTGACATGAGCCATATATATGTGTATGTGTATACACACACACACTCACATATGCTCACATGTACATATATATACAATGAACCTCTGGTTTCTGTCGATCAAATTTTATACATGGCATTGGTCAACTCAACCGATATCTATCATAGAAAATAGCTGACAGTGTCCATGCAGTGGAAATGAACACTAAACTACATGGTATCAAAATGAATTTCTTAATCATATGTCCATGCCTGCTCCTATATATATATATATATATATATATTTTACACCCACGCGTACACACACAAGGTTTTAGTTGTTTTCCTTGTTTATTTAACAATATCAATGTCTGTTGTCTTAATTTTACTCTTGTTACTTTAGAGATATGTTTTTATTGCATGCAAACTGCTGATACACCATAAAAATGTGATACTAAAATTACTCAGACTGATTTATTGCATAGAGTATGTCAATGTTAGAGCTATTTATGTAAAATAGAAGAATTTTTAATTAAAAATAATACTTAGTTGAGACAAAAGATTCTATGAATGTTTTTTGTTTGTTTTGTTTATATTCTACTTCAAATAAAACAATAGTAAATTCAAAACGACTGTATTTATACTTTTAGAGTAAAAATATTCTGGAAATTATTATGACTTATAGATGGTAGCTTATTCAGGAAATTGTGGTTTATGAATGATTGTAGAGAATTTTGTTTATCAACAATCAGAAACATCATAGAATTAGTGCTGGGTTTAAGAATATGCTAAACAAACTTTGGTTTAGGGCCTTACAACTCAAAGGCTTCAAAATAATTAAAAAGCACGTTTTTAAATTTTAGGAGACGTTTTGGTCTTTTTTCTTTTTTTAATAAGTAACACCTAAGGGTTATAGTTTAGGATGAGATGATGTCTAAATCTAGCAGTGCTAAATCTATATATGTTTATCCGGGAAGAATGCCTTAGATTGCACACTTACCTAACTGAACTTAGTCTGAGAAATAGCTCTCAAGATCAAAAGCTGTATGCACAAACACTTCTTGTCATACCTTCAACAATACAGTGAACCATTGATTGAGATGTTGGATCTATCTTTGAGCTGTCTTCAACCTATCTTCAGTGTGTCCATTACTCATGAATGCATTAGTTTTAAACTATTCATTTTCTTCTTTTGTTACAACTTAATATGATGCTTCACTGGCACAATAACATAGCCTAAAGCAAAATATTTGTCCCCAAAATGGTCGTGTATGCTGTCAAATAGCTCTGTCCACCTATGTAAATATTCACTATAGGTTAGTGATGTTGTAAACAGTGAGACCACTGATGAGCAGGGTACCAACTTCAAATTCATAAATAACTGTCTCACACACACACACACACACACACACACACACATGGTGTTTGGGCTAAATTTGATGATTTTTTTATTTGATTTTTTTCAGGAACAGCTTGATATATTGGTGAACAGTCAATAGTATTACTTTTACTTGTTTCAGTCATTTGACTGTGGCCATGTTGGAGCACCACCTTTAGTCGAGCAAATCTACCCCAGAACTTATTCTGTGTAAGCCTAGTACTTATTCTGTCGGTTTCTTTTGCCAAACCGAGAAGTTACAGGAATGTAAACACACCAGCATCAGTTGTCAAGTGACGTTGGGGGACAAACACAGACACACACACACATATATATATACAACGGGCTTCTTTCAGTTTCCGTGTACCAAATCCACTCACAAGGCTTTGGTTGGCCCGAGGCTATAGTAGAGGACACTTGCCCAAGGTGCCACACGGTGGGACTGAACCCAGAACCATGTGGTTTGTAAGTAAGCTACTTACCACACAGCCACTCCTACACCTATGTAGTATTGGAATTAATAATAATTAGATTTGTAGTTGAGAGAAAGTTAGCTAACATGGAAGACTGGAAGCTATTTGAATATTGGAAAAGAGTTAACTGTATCACGATGATTTGCACTGGGTATCAAAATGGCAACACCATGATTATTGCTTAATGCTCTGTAAACTCTGTAAAGGCTGTAAGACATGATGTTGACAGCAGCAACAAAGAAACAAAGACTACAAAGCTGAGGCTAGCAGGAAGGGACCTAGAAGGTATTCTGACTGCGTCTGCACACCGGGATTCATCCCCACGTCTTTAAATGGGCCTTAGGGTCAATTCAGATGACTATCTGAAGCTGCTGGAGACTGTGGTCAATCCACGGCTGGAGAGGGTTGCTGCTAGTAGGCCATATGTGTGGGAACAAGATTTGGCTCCTTGTTATATGTCCAGAAAGAGTCAGAAGTAAATGTTGGAGAATTTCTACAACTTCACCAGCCCCAATTTCAGGCCTAATTTCCCCATTGTTATTCCAAGTATTACTTGGGGCAAGGTTGAGAAAAACACCAACCATGTTGCCTGTAACACCAAGACCAATGAAGTGTTCAAAGAGGAGTCTGCGTCAGGTTCTGAAGCTATCTTGAGGTCATGATGGAAGCTGGGAAAAGCCACTTTGAGAAAACTGTTATCTCCCAACCATAATCTAGTCCGTATTTGTTGATTTCTTTTTCTTATGCAAGCTGTCAAATTTAGCCCAAATACCCTGTATATAAATGTTTGTTTTTATGTGAAGTTATATATCAGAACAATTGAACATTAAACTGAGAAGGATCACTCAATATTTTTTAGTAGAATGTATATCAAGTTTTACAATGTAAAGGCTGACAAAGACCTTGATGTCTAGGCTTGCTCACTGACATCAGATACAGGATGGTGAGCAAGCCAAAACTTCAAAATCACTGTCAACTTTTTCCATATAAATATATATGCATACATGATGCCCTATTATTCCTTTTACACATTTCTAATGGTAAAGTTGGATCTTCATCTTTGGTGCAAAATCATGTGGTAATTTGATATCATGAGGCTATGATATAGTTATATATAAATAATAAAATACACACACACAAGCTAAGAAGCTGATATTCTAATTGTGCTATATGAAGACAAAATCTCTAATGGTGATCCAGCAGTCCAGAGAGTTATGAGATTTAGGTGATATCAATGGCTTTCTGAATTAGGAAGACACCATCCTAAAATGGAATGGGAGAAAATACTGATAGAAACATTTTTGTCAGTCTAACATGATGAATAGGTGTAGGAGTGGCTGTGTAGTAAGTAGCTTGCTTACCAACCACATGGTTCTGGGTTCAGTCCCACTGCGTGGCACCTTGGGCAAGTGTCTTCTACTATAGCCTCAGGCCGACCATAGCCTTGTGAGTGGATTTGGTAGGTGGAAACTGGAAGAAGCCTGTCGTGTGTGTGTATATATATATATATATATATATATGTGTGTGTGTGTGTTTGTCCCCCCAACATCGCTTGACAACTGATACTGGTGTGATTACGTCCCCGTACCTTAGCAGTTCAGCAAAAGAGACTGATAGAATAAGTCCTGGCATCGATTTGCGCAACTAAAGGTGGTGCTCTAGCATGGCCACAGTCAAATGACTGAAACAAGTAAAAGAGTAAAATAGAGAGGGAATACTGAACTTCATGGAAATAGCCCAAAATTAGTCATCAGTATTAGCAAATGATTGCCAAAAATTTACCAAATTTTAGTTTCTAAAGGTGGATAAAATTCTTGTAGAGCAATGGATCAGTGCCACCACACACACTACTACTACAACTACCAATGTATTCATGTTATAGCTATTGCAATTGCAATGAATATCACATGGTAGAATGTAAGCATTTTGAAGAATGTAATTAAGCACGATAAGATGGAGAGCACATTTGAAGATACAAGCCAGGGGAATGAAAAAAATAATCATACATAATTTGAAATATAGTAGTTTGTATCAATAGAGGAATGGGGAAACTGTTAAGTCATGAGCTTCTTGGTAAAAAAAAATACAAAACAAAACAAAGAACCCAAAATCATAAACCATTGATACACTCACAGTTACTTGGTGGCGCAGTGGTGATGCTTGCTGAAAGAAATTTGAAGTGATTTAGTACTGAATGAAGATTAAGACAAAAGTGAATATCATTATTTAAAAAATGATTTTTACTTCAGAATACTTGATCTCAACAAACAGTACTTAATATTTACAAATTATCATGGGTTTAACTCTTTTGAAACCACATTTCTAAGGAAATAAATACTCTCTATAGGCTTTAGTCAATTTTTTAAATAATCAAGTATTTGAAGCAATTCACTACATTTACATATAAATATATCGAATCAAAGGCTGTCTCAGACGGGTTGGTATCAAAAATGCTAATATCTGGGGTTAGCTATGTCTATCACAACTGACTGTGGAAACTACATAAATGTAGACGAATTGGCCAGCACTTTTCCTTGATCTAAGCACACACATACAGAGATAATTAGGTTAAAGAATGTATTTCTCTTCAGCATGTGTGTGCATGTAGGTGTGTGTATGTTTGTGCGTTCCCATTCATGTATTATCTGTTGGTTGGTCAGTTCATTCATCACTCCTACCACCTATTCATCAAAGAACGTTGGGACTAAGGGAGGATAATATAAAGCTGGCAATAATAGGTATGCCTTTTAATACACAAATGGTTCTTAGATATGCCACTATGAAACAGAAAAACATTACAATTATGCATGAAATAAGCCTGTTCAACAGAAGAACTGAGATGATGTCCCACTGCAGGCACCAGAATAAATTCCCTTTTTAAGACTTGTCTGAACTGCAATCAAGGTAAACATCCTATTAAATAATGTCAGTGAAAATAGCAGCGGAAACTCAAAACTGCCAACACTAATAGATCAATGAAACAAAGTGATCAACAAATTAGATCATAGAAAAGAACAACAGTTTAAAGACACCACGTAACAAATACAAACTCCTTACAGAATATATCAAAAACAATTTTAGCAACTTTATATATAAAATTAGAAGTTATAAGGTTGACAGACTTCAAAGCAGACAATTTCACAAAACAGGATATTAATGACATAATTAACAAGCAGATAGAGAATGACTATTGAATTGGCCAATAAATAAATGATAAACAAATAAACAACTTTGACAAAACAAGATATAACAATACAGTTGACAAGCAGAAAGAAAAAAGATGACTGAAATAGTCAATAGAAAACAATAAAAAGATAATTTAAGAAAAATAAATTTACAGATGCATAATTTAAAAAAAAAAATAAATGTAGACATACAACAATGATGCCAACCAATAAAAATTAGAACCACTAATAAATTGACAAATGAAATGACAACAACTATAGAAAATATCTCAATAAAACAACAACAAAACAGCATTAGAACCCAACCAATTAAAAAAAGATAGCCATAGACAAAAGGATAAACCAGCTTCAAAGTATATAAAACCAACCTGAATACCGAAAGAAGACAGTTCTTGCCTGATGATTTCAGTGGCATGAAACTTGAGTCACAAGAAAAATAATTTAGTTTAGATAGAAAAATATATGAAAAAATAGAATCAACACAATAAAAATAAAGTAAAACTGCTTCTAACTTGCTTAAGATATGTTTTTATTGTATCAGTCTCAAACCTAGAAGCATGAAAAGGAAAGTTAGCTTCTGCAGGAGCTGAACTGAGTGTATAAAAGCCAAAACTTAATATTTGATAGGATTTAGTATGAAATTCAATTGTTTCTGTTAACTGCAACCACTGCTTTTTAACTTGTACAAGGCCTTTACAGGTCCACCTATAATAGTAACATTGATACCATGGATGTTCCTCTTAAACTGTTGGAAGTCAGCCCCAGTAGGGATTTCCAGAGGGCTGCCATACTGGGAAAGAAGGACTGGGTAAAATGATTAATACCTGATAGGAAGACACTAATGATTTATAATAAAGTACAGGGAATGGTTGTGAAACAAGGAGTTTGATCTCCAGCCACATGGTTTTCAATTCAGTTCCACTGCATGGCACTTTGGGTAAGTGAATTATCTTCTTCTATATCCCCATGGTGATTAAGGTCTTCTAAGTAGATGTGGAAGATAGAAAGTGAAAGAAGCCTGTCATATATATATATATATATATATATATATATATATATATATATATATAATTTTAAATGCTGTTGGATTTTTTGCATAGGGTATTGGAATCTTACATATATACCATTCTGCCTAAAAAAATGGATCTACAAATTCAATATCCTTACATATCTCACATCAATTTTCATTCCTCCACCTCACTTTCTATTTTGTATCCCATCTAAATTAATTCTTACTTAACCATCCTCTCACACTGTCTCCGATGAAGGGATATAATTAATAAATACCCTGGAAACAGCTGTAAGACCTATCTATAAATGTTCTAATATCTACACAGCCTTAGTTTTTTTATCTCATTATGCAAAAAATTCTTATATATATATATATATATATACACACACGTAAGAGAGAGAGAGAGAGAAAGAGAGTATTTGCGTCTTCTTGTCTTATCCTCGTGATTCATTTCCAATATTCTGCAAAAACATTTTTGAGCATGGGGAAATATTGCTTTGCTTGGAAAGAGGTAAGGATCAGTAATAGGAAGAGCATCCGGCCACAGAAAATCTGCCTCAATAAACTGTCCAACCCATGCAGACATGATAAAGTAGACACTTAAAATTATAATGATGTACTTAGCCAAACATTTTGGAGTAGTAGTATAATTTTTGAGTGGTAGTATAATTTATTGATCCTGGAAGGATAAACAACGGCAAAGCTGACCTTGGTGAGTTTTAATCTCAGAAGTTGAAGAAATCTAATGAAATACTGCATAACATTTCATCCAATGAGCCAACAATTCTGCCATCCATTACTGTTATGATAATAGTTGTTAGTAATTTAGATACAAGAACTTCAAATCTAAGGGTGAATGGGTTAGTCAATTATGCTGATTTCAGTACTTAAGTGGTACTTAATTTTAGCAACTTTGAAAGGATGAAAGGTAAAGTTAACCTAGGCAGATTTGAACCCAGACTATAAAGAGCAAGAACAAATGCTGCGAGGTATTAGTTGCTCATCACTCTACCAATTCACTGCCCTTATAATAATAATAATGATAATAATAATAATACAAATAATAATAATAATAATAATGCCCTGATGCAGTACCAGGCAGCGGCTCTCGTAGCTTCTGATCTTAACTGATTGGAAGTGTTATCATGTACATTGTTTTGTCTTGGTATAAAAGATGGGCTTCAGCAAATATTCTGCTCAATACCACAGATTTGCTTGTCAGTTGTTTGACCTTAACCAGTTGAGCATGTCCCTTAGTGGCTGACGATATGTGCATCTCTCAGCAGAAGTAGTGGGGGAGCATCATAGCTATGTGTTGAGAAGGATTCTTTGGGGGTTTGAAAAATTCAACTCTGGAAACATGGGTGTTTCGTTCAACATCCTTAAACAACCCTTAATCAGGGACCTTTTGAGCGGGATGGGTTACTCGACCAGAAGAAAATTTTAACTGGGCCCCACCTGCTAGGTCATGTGCTGTTTGTCTTGATATGAGATCACCATGTCGCACACATATGGTTGTGATGCATGTGCCTGGTGTACCCTTATCAGACGGGTAGTCATGATGGGTATACTGGGCTTCATATATTTTACCCAAGTGTCACTTTGATGGCATGCACTGCTCTCTCACTCAATAATAATAATAATAATAACAACAACAACACTGATGATGATGATGATGATTTATGATATAAGCACAAGGCTACACATTTTGTGAATAAAGGACAGCTGATCTTGACCTTAGTATTTGTCTGGTACTTATTTTCTCAACCCGTAAAAGACAAAACACAAAGTCAACTTTTGATGAAATTCATACTCAGAATGTAAAGACAAATGACTATATACTGCATGGGATGGTGTCTGCTGCTCTACCAACTCTACCATTCCTGCCTGCTTGTCATAATAATAGTACTAATTATGATGATGATGATGAGTTTAAATTTTGGCACAAGCCCACCAAGTCCATGGGTGAGAGTAAGTTATTACATCAACCCAGTACTCAACCGGTACTTATTTACAAAAGATGAAAGGCAAAATAACCTCGGCAACATTTGAACTTGGATCATAAATCCAGAGGAAATGCTGCTAAGCAATTTTTCCAGTGCAGTAATGATTCCACCATCTCGCAGTCTTAATAATAATAATAATAATAATGCCCTGATGCAGTACCAGGCAGCGGCTCTCGTAGCTTCTGATCTTAACTGATTGGAAGTGTTATCATGTACATTGTTTTGTCTTGGTATAAAAGATGGCTTCAGCAAATATTCTGCTCAATACCACAGATTTGCTTGTCAGTTGTTTGACCTTAACCAGTTGAGCATGTCCCTTAGTGGCTGACGATATGTGCATCTCTCAGCAGAAGTAGTGGGGGAGCATCATAGCTATGTGTTGAGAAGGATTCTTTGGGGGTTTGAAAAATTCAACTCTGGAAACATGGGTGTTTCGTTCAACATCCTTAAACAACCCTTAATCAGGGACCTTTTGAGCGGGATGGGTTACTCGACCAGAAGAAAATTTTAACTGGGCCCCACCTGCTAGGTCATGTGCTGTTTGTCTTGATATGAGATCACCATGTCGCACACATATGGTTGTGATGCATGTGCCTGGTGTACCCTTATCAGACGGGTAGTCATGATGGGTATACTGGGCTTCATATATTTTACCCAAGTGTCACTTTGATGGCATGCACTGCTCTCTCACTCAATAATAATAATAATAATAACAACAACAACACTGATGATGATGATGATGATTTATGATATAAGCACAAGGCTACACATTTTGTGAATAAAGGACAGCTGATCTTGACCTTAGTATTTGTCTGGTACTTATTTTCTCAACCCGTAAAAGACAAAACACAAAGTCAACTTTTGATGAAATTCATACTCAGAATGTAAAGACAAATGACTATATACTGCATGGGATGGTGTCTGCTGCTCTACCAACTCTACCATTCCTGCCTGCTTGTCATAATAATAGTACTAATTATGATGATGATGATGAGTTTAAATTTTGGCACAAGCCCACCAAGTCCATGGGTGAGAGTAAGTTATTACATCAACCCAGTACTCAACCGGTACTTATTTACAAAAGATGAAAGGCAAAATAACCTCGGCAACATTTGAACTTGGATCATAAATCCAGAGGAAATGCTGCTAAGCAATTTTTCCAGTGCAGTAATGATTCCACCATCTCGCAGTCTTAATAATAATAATAATAATAATCATTTAACGTACATTTTTCATGCTATCATAGGTTGGACGGTTCGACTGGGGTCTGGGAAGCCAGGAGGCTGCACTAAGCTCCAGTCTGATCTGGCAATGTTTCTACAGCTGGATGCCCTTCCTAACGCCAACCACTCCATGAGTGTAGTGATTACTTTTTACATGCCACTGGCACTGGGGCCAGAGGAGGCTGGCAATGGCCACGATCAGTTGGTGCTTTTTACGTGCCACCGGCACAGATGCCAGTCAAGGCAGTGCTGGCATTGGCTACATTCGAATGGTGCTTTTTACGTGCCACCAGTACGGGTATCACAACTACAATTTCCATTTGATTTATATTTTGATGTTGAGGTACTTGACTCAATAGGTCTCCTCAAGCACAGCAGGTTGCCCTACGATCCAAGGTAAGCACAGCAAGCCATCCTGCAAGCCATGAATTCACTTCATTTGTCAGGTCTTCAGAGTCACAGCATATCGCCAGAGGTAGGGTCTTTTGTCACTGCCTCTGTGAGGCCCAACATTCAAAGGTCATGCTTGACCACCTCATCCCTTGTCTTCCTGGATCTACCTCTACTTCAACTGTTTGGGAGTGGTACTTCTTCACACATCTCTCCTCATCCATCCGAATAATAATAATAATAATAATCTTTTCTACTATAGGCACAAGGCCTGAAATTTTGGGGGAGGGAACTAGTAGATTACATTGACCCCAGTGTTTTACTGGTACTTAATTTATCAACCCCAAAAAGATGAAAGGCAAAGTCGACCCCGGTGGAATTTGAACTCAGCATGTGAAGATGGACAAGATGCAGCTAAGCATTTTGCCCGGTGTGTTAACAATTCTGCCAGCTCACCACCTTAATAATAATAATAATGATCAAAGCCTGAAATTTCAAGGGAGAGGGCTAGTCGATTACATCAGCCTCAATACTTAACTGGTACATATTTTATCAATCCCCAAAAGGTTGAAAGGTGAAGCCAACTGCAGCAAAATTTGAACTCAGAATGTAAAGACAGACGAAATGCCATTAAGCATTTTGTCTGGTGTCCTAACAATTCTGCCACCTTGCTACCTTAATAATGATTGTTTCAAATTTTGGCACAATGCCAGCAATTTTTAGGAGGAGGTGGTTAGTCAATTACATAGATCCCAATACATGACACACTTTATTTCATGGATTTCAAAAGGATGAAAGGGAAAGTTGGCTTTAATGGGATTTGGTCCTAGAATGTAAAGAGCCCCCCAAAAAAGGACAACAAGGCATTATTATGTCCAATGCACCAGTAATTCTGTCAGCTTTACAGTTTCAAAATTTGGTACAAGATTACCAGAAGATTTGAGGGGAGGGAGTCAGTCAATAGCATCAACCCTGCTTCTTGACTGGTATTTTATTTCGCTGATCCTGAAAAGATATAAAGTACAGCTGACACCAATGGGATTTGAACCCAGATGATAAAGAGTCAAAAATAATACCACAAGGCGTTTTGTCTAATGTGGTAACAATTCTGTTAGCTTGTTTCCATATGGTTTCAAACTTTGACATGAGGTCAGCGACTTTAAGAAGAGGGTTAAGCTGATAACATGAACCCTTCTATCTGATCCCCAGAACTAGAGCCAGAAGAAATATTGCTAGCATTTTGACTAATGCTTTAACAACTCTGCTAGCAGAAACCTCCATATTGTTCAGGGAACTGTAAAACCCTGTATTTCTTAACAGGTTTCATTCACAATTAAAGAAGTGATACTTTTCAAAGTAAAATAACTGTAAATCAAGAATACTTACGGAATAACCTCTCTTGCCATTTTCAAACCTTTTCTTTGTTGTAGCTTTAAAATAATAGATAGATAAATATATAAGTAAGAAATAAAAGTAATAAAAAGACATTTAAAAAAAGATGAACGCAAAAATTTTTCTAATACAATGAAGTATTGTTAAGTTTAATCTACACAATTTTTACGAAAATATAGATGAAAACCCAGGCACAGAAATTCTTTACTATATTAACCTTTTATCTTTTATCTGTCTCAGTCATTGGACCGTGGCCATGCTGAGGCACTGCCTTGAAGTATTCAGATAAACAACTCAATCCCTGTATTTATTTTCTAGCCCTCTCAGACCTGGGCTCCTGTGTCTAACTTTACCTCCACTTGCGCTCCTGAGCATAAAAATAGTTCCATATTCTTTTACTACATGTGTTATTCATTACCCCTTTACCAGGAATCCAGCAGGGATGATGTCCAACCTATTCCTGTTATAGTGGGAATACTGTGTGACAGGGCTAAGTATAGCACTTATTCTACAGGCCTCTTTTGCTGAAACACTAAGTTACAGGGATGTAAACAAACCAACATCAGTTACCAAGTGGTGGTGGGAGACAAATACCAAGAGGCATGCTCACACACACACATGATAGGCTTCCATGCAGTTTCTCTCTACCAAATTCACTTACAAGGTTTTGGTTGGCCAAAGGTTATGGTAAACAGCACTATCCCAAGGTGTCACACAGTGGGACTGTACCTGAGACCATGTGGTTGCAAAGCACACTTTTTAACCACACAGCCATTCTTGCACATTTAAGACAACAGGCCTCACCGAAGCAATGACTAGTGACTGAGACCTTTGGAAATATGCTGTGCTTGAGAAAACCCAGCAAGCCAAGTGAGACCATAACCCATGGCCTATGCCAGGGGTGTAACCAGCCCACTAATGCATACCTTTCCTTCATTGGACACTAAACTCTGCTTGTGAAGACCTGTTGAGGAAAGTGAAATCAAAATCAAATTCGATGACTGGCATTCGTGCTAGTGGAGCGCTAAGAGCACCATCTGAGCGGGATCGTTGCCAGAGTAGCTAACTAGCTTCTGTGCCAGTGCCACGTTAAAAGTACCATTTGAGTGTGATCATTACCAGCATTGCCTTACCAGCACTTGGGCTGGTGGCATTTGAAAAAAACTTTTGAGCGAGGTCGTTGCCAGTGCCACTGGACTGGCTCTTGTGCAAGTGGCACGTAAAAAACACCATCTGAGCATGACCGTTGCCAGTACCGCCTGACTGGCCCTCATGCCAGTGGCACGTAAAAGCACCCACTATATTCTCAGAGTGGTTGGCGTTAGGAAGGGCATCCAGCTGTAGAAACTCTGCCAGATCAGACTGGAGCTGGTGCAACCATCTCGTTCGCCAGTCCTTAGTCAAAACGTCCAACCCATGCTAGCATGGAAAGCAGACGTTAAATGATGATGATGATGATCTCAGATTTATTGTAATACAATCAAACTGACAACACAGTCAATCCTTCTTCAACATGTTTAACTCTTTACAGGAATTGCAAGTATGGGGAGTAAGCTAAAGGAAACAACTCAAGAAAGAATCAAACAAGTATTACAGGCACAATTTCCAAAGATCTATCTACTCTTTCTATGATAAATACATGCTCTAATGATAAATATATTTGCCTGTCTGAAACAGATTGACCTGAAGTTGATCTGGTTTAGAGAAAGTATATCATTTATAAAATTGCAAATGATGAAAGACTTAGCTAATTGATTGACTGACTGAATGACTAATCAAACAATCAATTAGTTAATTGGTTAAATATTTAACCAATTGATAAGTAAAAATAAAGAAGTGAAACATAACCAGTGTGTGTGTGTTTATTATTGGCATAATGGCCCTCTTGTGACACAACAGAATATGTCTCAATGCATAAGTTCACATCAAGAATCTTACAAACCAAATACAAAATCAAAATAATATATGGAAATATATAAGAATTCCTCAAACATTCTCAAATGATGCTTGCATAGAGACATTTTATATAAGAACTATTAAACTCTTCAACTATTTATCTTTTCTTTAACTGGTATAATACATTGATATATTACTACCTAGAGTCCTGGACTGGCATTATAATAGACTAGAATGAAGCACATGGAATGGAATAAATAGACGCTAACTAACCAACTAATTCATCGCCGAGAAGTTCCACTACATATTGATACTAGTATCGAAAAAGAAAGCGAAAAAAAAGACACATATTTCCTCACTTACTTTTTTCTACAGTTCGAGAGATTTTTAACGTCACTAAATCTCCAGCAAGCTGCAACATGTTTATAGCTTCAGACAAATTACATCCTCTGGTTGTGTTGCCATTGATTGCCAGAAGCTTGTCTCCAACATGGATGGCACCAGTTCTAATCAAATAAAAAATGTAAAGAATAAAAGATAAATGGAAAAATTTTGCGTAGAAAGAGAAAGAACGATGTAAAAGATGGTTTGTTTTGTATGTAATTTTTTTTCCTGTCCAACAACAAACATCAAAACATGTTTATCTTGAACAACAAGTGTTTATGAAATATATCGATAGGTTCCAATGTATGTTTATGCATGTTAGTTGAGCTTACTATACACACACACATATATATGGAGAGAAGGGTGCATACACACACACACACACACACACAAACACGTACATACACACACATACAAATGTGGTCAGTTGTGGACTTACTCTCTCTCTTTTACTTGTTTCAGTCATTTGACTGCGGCCATGCTGGAGCACAGCCTTTAGTCGAGTAAATCGACCCCAGGGCTTATTGTTTGTAAGCCTAGTACTTATTCTATCGGTCTCTTTTGCTGAACCGCTAAGTTAAGTGGATGTAAAAAAAAACCACCATCGGTCATCAAGCGATGTTGGGGGGACAAATACAGACACACAAACATATACACACATACATATATACGACGGGCTTCCTTCAGTTTCCATCTACCAAATCCACTCACAAGGCTTTTGTCGGCCTGAGGCTACAGTAGAAGACATTTGCCCAAGGTGTCATGCAGTGGGAATGAACCCGGAACCATGTGGTTGGTAAGCAAGCTACTTTTATTCATTAAATTTGCCATGAAGGCAGTATTTTTTTTTAGAGAGGACAAACAAGGACAGACAAACGGATTAAGTCGATTATATTGACCCCAGTGCGTAACTGGTACTTAATTTATCTACCCCGAAAGGATGAAAGGCAAAGTCGACCTCGGCGGAATTTGAACTCAGAACGTAACGGCAGACGGAATACGGCTGTGTTAACGTTTCTGCCAGCTCGCCGCCTATAAGCAAGCTACTTACCACACAGCCACTCCTGCACCTAATAGAATATTGGATTGAATACTGTGCAATATTTGTTCAGCTTCTCTTCACTCTGAGTTCAAATACCAACTAAGTAAACCCTGTCATTAATCCTTTTTAGTGTAGATAAAATAGTCTCAGGTGATGGTTTAGCAGGATTGTTAGAACATCAAGTGGCATGCCTCGTAGTATTTGGATTGGTGCTGTGCATTCAAAGTTCAAATCTTGCCTCATGTTACCAAGATAAAAAAAATTGAGTCCTATACGACCTGACAAAATGCTGACGGGCTTGAGAAGCCCTAAAGCAAGGGCTCTGGCAGAAATATTAGCACGCCAGGTGAAATGCTTAGTGGTCTTCTGTCTGCCGTTACGTTCTGAGTTCAAATTCCGCCGAGATCGACTTTGCCTTTCATCCTTTTGGGGTCGATAAATTAAGTACCAGTTACGCACTGGGGTCGATATAATCGACTCAATACATGTGTCTGTTTTTGTTCATCCTCTCTGTGGGTAGTAAAGAAATAGGGATTTCATTTTAATCACTTAGCACACCAGATGGCAGGAGAAAATGCAAGAAGACCTTCATATTCTGTACATCTTCTCCCCTATCATCCATAAGAATTGCTTTGGTCCAATTGTAGAAAATCTGTCATGTTCACAGAAGATGTGGGTTCAAATCTCACGGGGAACAGCCATTGTCATTTTCTATCCAAAAGAGGTTTTAACCCAATATTTATCTATTATTACTTTATCTACTTCAATTTCCACTAATAAAAAATTATATAAGTGTGTGTGTGTACAACACAGATACATGTATCCCACACACATATAAGGGGACAAGGGTTATTTTGAAGTTTCATGGTAGGTGGTTTCTTAAACTGTCAGGATAGTGAAAAGATCACAATTGTGTGGTGAGAGACCTTGACAAACCGATGATTAATTAACTAATTAACAATAAAGAAATAAACAACAACCAGTGTGTGTTTTTATTAACAGAATGCCCCTTCCAATATATAACTGAGAATGTGCGTATACACATGGTTTTCTGTAATTTTCTTTTGCTTGAGTTAACCAGTATTTTGCGAGTAAAACTGAGTCAACAAAAACTGTACAAAAGCTCATCAGATGGATTATACATGTAATTCAAAGGTACAGCCTTGTCACACACTGTGTCATGTTGATTCTAATTAGGAATCACATTAAGGTGACATATATCTTGTGTAATGCTCAGCTACTTAAATTCAAAAAGCAAGTAATCAGCTGACTGAACAACAGAATACTTAGATGTCTTGGAAACAACTTGCACATGCAAGTGCTACCAGTCAAAAACTCTGCATACCGGAAGCCAGCAAGTATATGGGGTCATCAAGAGAGAATGTGCGCCGTTTCGGGGCCTACCTCTTGACGGCATCAATGCGCACCCCCCTCCCCTAACTGATATGAGGTCCCACTCGCTAGATCAACTGGTTATCAAATAAAGCTCAATATTCTTCTAGCCATCGCTCATCATCTCTTTTTAACCAAATCCAGTGGCTAGCCTTCTCCACCGTAGTTTGGATATCGGTCATGGTGGTATTGACTTTACGATGAGTTAGGCCTAACGATAACAACAGTTGTCTCACACAAAAATCCATCCATCCATACAACA
>NC_042997.1:131853517-131856017 GCF_006345805.1 Octopus sinensis | reverse complement strand
TTAGTCACAATTTATGTTCCTAACACTAGCTTAATGATAACTAAGTTATTTTACTAAATTCATTGTTATATTTAAAATAATTGAAAGTACTACAGAGCACCTCAAAATAAATATGGTAACGAAAGGGTTAAAGACAAGGTGTTTGCATCTGCCTATTTCAGTGTTCACTGAAATCTATAAATGTTCTGTAGAACTGAAATAAATCACTAATAACTTTTATATATATGTGGAGGTGCAATGGCACACTGGTTAGGACAGCGGACTTGCGGTCGTAGGATTGCGGTTTTGATTCCCAGACCAGGCATTGTGAGTGTTTATTGAGCGAAAACACCTAAAGCTCCACGAGGCTCTGGCAGGGGGTGGTAGCGATCCCTGCTGTACTCTTTCACCACAACTTTCTCTCACTCTTTCTTCTGTTGGCTTGCTCGCTTAGCCAGTGGTGTGACGTCATTTGAAGGCTAAAACAATGCGAAGTGCATTGTGACCAGCGATGTGTAGCTACATCTGATAGCCTGGTCAATCACATGATATATATATATATCAGCTTAGGAGTGGCAGTGTGGTAAGTAGCTTGTTTATGAACCATATGGTTCTGGGTTCAGTCTCACTGCGTGGCACCTTGGGCAACTGTCTTGGGTCGACCAAAGCCTTGTGAGTAGATTTGGTAGACGGAAACTGAAAGGAGCCTGTCATATATATATATATAACAATTGCAGCATGGAAGGTATTTATAAGCCATTTAAAAACGCATAAAAAAACTGTTAGATTTACTTCAACATTTAGATTTAAGTTGTGTCAAAATATTTTCATCATTTTGAAACCTCGATCTGTTCACTGACAAAACTTCATGCTGCTTCAATGAACAGGTCGCAGTATCAAAGCGATGAAAATATTTCGACACAAATTAAATTTAAATGTTTAAGTGAATCTAACAGTTTTTTTTGTTTTTTTTTTTAACTGGCTTATAAACACCTTCCACACTGCAATTGTTTTTGTTTCAGCTCATGATTTCAGATCAAGTCACTTGCTATGCAAGTATATCTCCATAATATATACATACATATATATATATATATATATATATATATATATATATATATTTTGCATTCTTGTCCCAGTTTGTATTTTTTTTACAAATATATTATATATATATATATATATATATATATATATATAGGTGTGTGTGTGCATGCATTCTATTTCTTCATACATGAGAAGCTATATCAGTCCAAAATTTTTATTAAATGGACTTTGAATGTTTAAAAATTTAGTTGCAGAAAAATTTTAATCCTTGAGTCAATAATCTGTAGGATCTTAGCTATCGGAATATAATATATTCACTCTATGTTGAGTCTTACTTCTATGTGTGTATGTGAAACCTATAAACGGTTTCACATACGGATATATTATATCATCATCAGTTAAACACCTAAATATACTGGAAATGGTGTAATAAATATATGTATATGCAGGCATGGATGTGAAGGGTCATTATGGTTTGAATCATTTATTATTGGGACCCACTGCCCCAAAAGTGCTTGCCATTTAACTTGGTTTCTGTGGCTGTGTGCCCTTCCTACACACACATACACTCTTCTCAAAGCTGTCAATTCTCCCAATAACTTAGCTACAGGATAGAGGTAATCTTTCTGCTGAATCATCACAGGACTGGATTGTTGTCAGGTCAGCAGCGACCTTCAAACTACGAGGGGACTTCAGCTTGGAGGAATAATCCAAATATCTGACAACAAATGCCATGAAATGATGCGTTATTACATATCATTAATCCATGGCTCTCGCACCACCTCTGACACTGGAATTTTAATTTCTCTTGATCCTGTGTATCCAGATTACACGTGTTACAAGACTGAAAGCAGTATTTGGAACTAACTGGCATTGAAATGCATGTTGTTTCTATCAATCTACCAGTACATGGTATTGAGCCCTTTTCTGCAGGTTGTTTGATCACTTTTTGATAATTTCAAATCATTAGTATAGCTAAAAACAATTGTAAGGTTTTGAACTATCACCCTCGTCTTTGTAGATGAAACTGGATTTGAATTAAGAGCCATTATTTCTAAACTCAGAAAAATGACAATTTTATCCACTCTGCTACTGATGCATGTATATTTAATGCTACATCTTTTTGGCTTATTTCAAGTTAACTGCCATAAAAATCAGAACTGGAATGAGATGATTGAGTGTGGCTGTTTGGATGCTGGTAATTTGGTGAGGCTGACTGGACATTGAATTTGTTTTGGTGACAGGCACCGGAGGCAAACACACATGCATAAAGAAATATATATACATTCAGATAGGAATGTGGAAGAGAGCTAGAGAGAGGAGGAAGAGAGGGAGGGAGGCAGAGAGGGAGGGAGACAGAGAGAGAGAGAGAGGGAGGGAGGGAGGAGAGAGAGAGGAAGGGAGAGAGAGAGAGGAAGATCAAGAGGGAGAAATAGAGAGGGAAAGAGTGACATTACAATTTATCAACTAAACACAA
>NC_042997.1:131836017-131841017 GCF_006345805.1 Octopus sinensis | reverse complement strand
CTATGAATCATAACTTACCCAGCCAAAATATTATTAATATAAGTGTAAAAGTTACCCTAAGTCATATATTTGGTATACGTATATGACTTAGTCTATTGTTTACATATCAACAATAAGTCACAAGCATTCAATAGTGATTCTCAGAAAAGCTCAAACTACAAAGCCAATACAAAGGTTTCATCTATACTGGCAAATTGGCAGAGTTGTCAGAGTGTTAGTTAAAATGCTTTACAATATTTGTTCTGACTCTTTGCATCCTGAGTTCAAACCTACCAAAGCCAATTTTGCCTTTTATCCTTTTGCTGTAGATAAAAGAGTCCCAGCCCAGATGTCTTGTAGAAATGTTCTGTCTCTTTGCATTCTAACAGCAACAACACTAGTACAAAGCTGTATAGGCCCAAACCAGGGGCCTTACCTTTAGATAACATCAGCGGCATTGATAGGGGACCTTTAGCAAAAACTTTTGCCCAGGTCTGTACCATATATTTAAAAATGAATGATCAATCTTGATTTTCAAACCCCACCATGCCCAACTAGAAAGGTCAGAAAAGCCATCTACTTCAAGAAAATATGCAAATACCATAATTTATACAATTCTTTAATTACTTTATTTCTTAACTTTAATGGTAACACATTAACTTTGTTTAACCTAAGCCCATCAACTGCTGTGTCATTTGCCCCAGCATGAGATATTATATAGAAAAGAATATGAAATTGATTAAAGTAATCCATTGAAATTATACATCATAATACAAAGGTTGAACTAAAGGAAAGCCAAGTAGTTATGGATGATACAGTAACAGTTAAGCATGAGGATGAGTTTAAGATGATGTACACAATTTGATTTTTAATGCTCTGGCAGAATTGTTAGTGTTAGAAAAAATGCCTTGTGGTATTTGTTCCGAGTCTTTACATTCAGAGATCAGCTTCTGCCTAAGTCCACTTTACCTTTCATCTCTCCAGTGTTGATCAAATACAGTGCTAGTCTAATCCCCTTCCTTCAACATTATTGGTTTTGGGCCTAAATCAGAAATTATTATTATTATCATTATTATTATTAACAATTAGACAATGGAGTTGGGTAGTGTCCATAATATTTGCAGTCTTCCATATGGTGGGGGTGGTGATTAATACTTATCTGGATTGCCTGTAGTGAAACCTTGTTGGGAGGAGGGAGCTCTAAAAGGTTCTAATTCTGAACAGGAAGGATTAGATGATGCGTTTTAGGGAGATGACACAAAATAGGAATATTTCTGGTTGAAACAGATGCATCAGGTAGGCTTGAGTAGGTGGGTCACAACTGGTTAGTTCAGAGGAGCAGAAACTGTTATAGTTGCAAAAGAAGAAGGAAGAGAGATAGTGCATGCTTGTGAGTAAGTGGACGGGGCATGCTCTGCTGGATGTGTAATGTTAGCGTGCATGAACAACAAACACAAAGAAGCTGAGAGTAAAACAGGGTGTCAAAAGGAACCAGATATAGGGTGCAAGAGGAAAGACTGAGCTGGTGTATGATGGATAACAGCTGGATAAAGAAATGCCAAACAATTGAAGAGGAAGGATCTGGCAGAAAAGGAAGACCAAGGAAGATATAGGAAGAGGTAGTGAAATTTGATTTCAGGAGGCCGAGCCTCACAAAGGAGATGACAAAGAACCACAACAAATGATGAAATACTGTGCTGAAGAAGAAGACTCATCCAATCCATGCAAACCTGGAAAAACAGATGTAAAATGCTGATAATTAGTGTGTAGGTGAGCAAAAGTTTGCCAATCAGATGACCGTTCTTTGGATGCAGTTAAGAATAAATTCGTACATATTCTAGATATACGAGCAGTTCTCTAGGATGGGTTGAATTTGTGGTTTGTAAAAAACAATCAATTGTTCAAAGCTAGAGTATTTTTGTAGCTCATAAGAGGAAGCTTAAGTTTGAGAATGTAGTTTTTGCTATATTGTTGAGATGTAGTTTACCATGAAGGATCATAAGCCATTGAAAAGTCCTGGCATTTGTAGCAAATCTGAGAATTTAACTGTGTTTTTTCATGAGGAAAAAGGACTTTGTATTTCCACAGTGTTTCCTTGGTACATTTAATGGTTATATCTTGGTGTTGCTTAGGCTGTCAGGTCTTTTAAAAATCTCTATTCATAGTACACGAGTCTAGTGTGATGAGTCTATGCTGCTTGCCAATGTGCAAAAGTTTCAGAAGTGAAGGACATAGTGGCTTCATCTCTCTATATATAAAGCTGAAGTTGTCTGTGTATGGCAGGTTTGGTAGCCTTCAACTAACACTATCTCCTCCGAGACCCTGCAGCGCAAGTTGACCAAAATTGAGAGTATGATAGAAGGCTTGCTCTTCCTTCCATAGAAGAAAAAATTCAAATCAGACCATGTTAACAACAAAAATTATTAACATCAAAAAGGTGCTTTTTATCTACGAAAATCCCTATTGTTTACGATTTTTTGACTGATGTGTTGCCATTTTTCGATGTATTTCAACCATAAGGCAAAATTTTTACTTTTCAAAAATTCCAATTCTAAAGGGTCAAAACAAACCCGAGCAACGCCAGGCGATACTGCTAGTCTCTGTATAAGAATGTTTGTGTTTGTGCATTTAGTAAGTAAATCATAAATAGGAAAAGAATTCTGTAACAATAAAATTTAGATTAGGTTTTCTATGTAGTTTAGATTCTTTCTTTGATTTTCAATATAAAATCCTCAATTATTAATCTAGGAAAACGAACAATTAATTTTGAAACTTAGGCTGTACATTTCCTTGATATAGCCCAAGTAACATCATAGGAATTAGTTGATGTAATTGGAGATCAAAGTGGAGAATTGGAGTCGATCAATTAAACACTCCTTGGTTGATAAGGTTTTAGTCTTATCAATGCAGTTATGGAAACAAGAAGAGAAGAAATAAATATTGAATACTGCAGTGAAATATGGCAAGGAATCACTGTATTGAATATTTCACAGAGAAATGCATCACTTGAAAGAATATTTAGAACATGTTACATAAGACTTTTAATCTCTGGAGATTAGTTAATCAATGGAGATAAATAATCTTTATATATTTATTGAAAATATATATATATATATATATCATCATCATCATCATTTAACGTCCGCTTTCCATGCTAGCATGGGTTAGACGGTTCAACTGGGGTCTGGGGAGCCTGAAGGCTGCACCAGGCCAGTCGGATCTGGCAGTGTTTCTACAGCTGGATGCCCTTCCTAACGCCAACCACATATAATGTGAAGATATCAAAAACAAAAAACCCTACAAACTGGAGATATATTCATATGTATGCTATATGAAGAATTTTGGTTTAATACCTAATTATTTTCATGCCTGTAGTACTTTATTTTAGTCTGTGAAACTGAAGATATTTTGTCCAACCATACAATACTAAGTATTTTGTGTCAGCTTAGCAATATACTACTATTATATTTATGTCAACAGAGGAGGCTACTACATGGTTTCTCAACCTCCTAGAAATAGTAGCTAGATCGTCTCCACATTTCCTGCTGGCATAAGATGCCTTTGGCCATAAGTGCTTGTTTGCTTAGGTTTGATCTGAGGCTATAAACTAAATGAAACAAAGTGTTTATGGCTGAACCTAACACAACTATATTGAGAAGTTTGTTTACACCAAGTAAAAGAATATGGAACAAAGTCTAAAGCACAACCCATCAGCTACCACAAAACTGGTACTAAATCTTCTTTATCACTGCATCACTTTATCCAACTAATACTTTGGAGAACCTTAATACTTGGATTATCTTACACCACCAGATAACCTCCCTGGATTATGTTACACCATTGGATTACTCCACAGAGTATGTTGATTCTTCACCCTTAGCTAAAATTGTATCCCAGTGAGACATAGCAGTAGTAGCAGTAGTGGCAGTGGGGACAGCAACAATAGCAAGAAGAAGTGATGGTAGTAAAAGTTGGTAGAGAGGTTTTAGTAGAGAGGAATCAACACAACCCATTATGATTTATGATCTGTCAAAGCAGCTTTGGTGATGCTGCTTGTGATAGCTAATGTCCATAAATGAGGCTTTTATTCACAAATCAGAACCAAAAAACAAGTACAAAATATAAAAAAACTTCAGAAATACTAAAAACAAACACAAGAAATTCTCTCTTTCTCAACTTGTCCTCCATATCTATTCACCGTATCTTTTCCCCAGATCATATTGGTTATTTTTAAAATTTGATAATGTTTGTAAAAGATAAAGGTGATATGGGCATTTGAATGTTCAGGGTAGGTTCAGTATGTCTAAAGAATTCTCCAGGGTGCTAGCAGCGAAAAATACTAAAGGTTGGGAGGAGACTGGAAGGAAGTAAGTTGGAAGTTTAAATTTCAGGATAATGATTCTCACAGACAAAATATGGGATCAAATTGACTTGCAATTTGTCATCCTACAGATCCTGTCAAAGTAATGCCAACAGAAGAATAAAAGTCTAAATGGATAAAGATGATAAAGAAGTGAAAGATGATGACAATGATGATAACGATGATGATGAGTTAATGACCTCTTACTCATTCCCATCACTATCATTTGTATTATTTTTGTTTTACTATGATGACATTTCAAAGATATTCTATCCAACTGTTTGCATCTTCATCTTCTGGATTGTATTTCAGATTTTCATGGCAATATGTTGTTCTTGACATCAACATATCATTCAAGGGAACAACAACATAAATGGCTGCTATCTAAGAAATATTTATGGTAACAAACAACACACTACAAATGGAATAATTGACCACTGACTAAAAGCGAACAGGAACACTATCATATTAAACCAGTTAATTCTTTCAAGGACATGGTGGCTAGAAAACCTTAACTGTGAATCTTGTCAATTAATTACTGTATTTGGTGGCATATGAGACACTTTATTTTTTTTTTTAAATAATGTCTCAAAATATCACCCTGGGTCCTACAGGTAAAGTTAGGCCTTCCATAAGTTTTAATACACTAAAAACTTTTTCC
>NC_042997.1:131803517-131833517 GCF_006345805.1 Octopus sinensis | reverse complement strand
AAATACAGACACACAAACATATACACACACATACACATACATACATATATACACACATATATATATATATATTGGTAAAAACGGTAAGATAACAAAAGAAAGAAAGAGACCACAATATTATGTAAATAGAGGAAATTTATCTGTAAAATAATATGTGACATTTTAAGAGATGGTGTTGTGGATTTCCACCTCGGCATCCGAAACTCAGAGTTTTATCTTGGCTATTGAATAATTGTCACATATCATTTTACATATATATATATATATATATATATATTATATATATACATATACGGCAGGCTTCTTTCAGTTTCCGTCTACCAAATCCACTCACAAGGCTTTGGTTGGCCTGAGGCCATAGTACAAGACACTTGCCCAAGGTGCCACGCATTGGGAGTGAACCCAGAACTATGTGGTTCGTAAGCAAGCTATTTACCATACAGCCACTCCTTTGTTTCAATTATTATTGAAAATAACAAAAACATTAGTAAAATGACTTTATCATTAGTAAGCTTGTGTTTGGAATATAAATTATAATGAATTTTTCTTGGAAGGTTTTAGATCACATCACTTCAAAATAGGAAGTTTGCACTGTGGAAGCAAAGTTGGTTACAGGTGGGTTAACAGAACGTGAATGATAAAATTCTAAAAATAAGAGTCGACAAAATGAAACATTTTCAGTTATTTGCCCTGCTAGAAATAGCAGTATAATCTCCCTCAAATGAAACCTATCCATCTTAAAAAAAAAAAACAAGCTACATTGGATAATGTATTCCTTGAAAGACTCTTTTACTTGTTTCAGTCAATTGACTGTGGCCATGCTGGAGCACCACCTTAAGTCAAGCAAATCGACCCCAGGACTTATTCTTTGTAAACCTAGTACTTATTCTATCGGTCTCTTTTGCTGAACTGCTAAGTTACGGGGACGTAAACACACCAGTAATGGTTGTCAAGTGATATTGGGGGGGACAAACACAGACACACAAACATATACACACATACAAACATATATATATGTATATATATACATGTATATATATATCTCTTACTCTTTACTCTTTTACTTGTTTCAGTCATTTGACTGCGGCCATGCTGGAGCACTGCCTTTAGTCGAGCAAATCGACCCCGGGACTTATTCTTTGTAAGCCCAGTACTTATTCTATCGGTCTCTTTTGCCAAACCACTAAGTGACGGGGACGTGAACACACCAGCATCGGTTGTCAAGCAATGCTAGGGGGACAAACACAAACACACATATACATATATACGACAGGCTTCTTTCAGTTTCCGTCTACCAAATCCACTCACAAGGCATTGGTCAGCCCAGGGCTATAGCAGAAGACACTTGCCCAAGATGCCACGCAGTGGGACTGAACCCGGAACCATGTGGTTGGTTAGCAAGCTACTTACCACACAGCCACTACTATATATATACACACATATACAACGGGTTTCTTTCAGTTTCCGTCTGCCAAATCCACTCACAAGGCTTTGGTTGGCCCAAGGCTATAATAGAAGATACTTGCTCAAGGTGCCATGCAGTGGGACTGAACCCGGAACCATGTGGTTTGAAAGCAATTACTTACCACACAGCCACTCCTGCACCATGTGTATATAAATGATACAATTTTGAGAGAGAGAGAGAGGGAGAGGGAGAGAGAGAGAGAGAGATGGGAGGAAAGACTTAAAGTATTCTTTGCTGTGACATTGAAAGAGAGAATAATTTGGGTGGTTTTGTTCAGACATGAAGCTGAGGCTGTTTTGTAATGGTGGTAGTTAAAACACCAAAGGGATTACAAAAAAGGCTGAAGGAATGGGAAGAAGAAAGAGAAAGTGATGAAGGTCTAGTTAAAGTTTTAAATATGCCAAGGGTGCTAGTGGTAGCAAGTTGAGTGATCTCTGACCCCTCCACCACCAGTAACCCACTTAACTGAAGAATTCAGAGCAGAGAGAGAGAGAGAGAGAGAGATGGAGAGGGAGAGTAATGTTTGTAGCAGTAGTAAGAGCAGAAGCAGGGAGAGAATGAGAGAGATCTGAAGAGTAGCAGTGGAGAAAGTATGAGGAAAGTTTATGGAAGTGGGTGACAAAGAATGGCTTTGGATAGGAAGAAAAAGAGGGTTAAAGAACAGAAGGCATATGACAGACAAGAACAAGCCCCTACCCCCTACAAACACATCAGTTACAGTTCTCAACCAAAGCTGCAGATTGGGAAGGGAAGTTTAAAATTAGTGGGAATCATGATTTTGAGGCTGGGATAGGGTGGAATAGGAGGGGAACTATGAAAAAGTTTGGGAATCAAGCATTTAGGGGTTTGGTCAGTAGATTATACAAAGCTAAAATTTGCTGAGTAAGCAGTTTAAAAATAAATTTCTTGACAAGTGATCTTACGCATACACACATGTGCAGTATTATATTGATATACACTTAAATACACATATACACACATTCTTTGAAACATGCATAAACACCCACACTAAAATACATTGTATATGCACATACATACTTTCACTAAAACATACACACACATGCTAAAATATACACACCCACACTTTTCTAAAACACATGCCTTTATATACAGACCATATTACTAAAGCAAAACACACATGTACATATATATTTCTTTACTACCCACAAGGGGCTAAACACAGAGGGGACAAACAAGGACAGACAAAGCGATTAAGTCGATTCCATCGGCCCCAGTGCGTAACTGGTACTTAATTTATCGACCCCGAAAGGATGAAAGGCAAAGCCGACCTCGGCGGAATTTGAACCCAGAACGTAACGGCAGATGAAATACGGCTACGCATTTCGCCCGGCGTGCTACCGTTTCTGCCAGCTCGCCGTGTACATATATACAAGCCAAAAAACATTGACATGTACAGCAAAATATACATAAATATACTTTTAGTAACATGTACATAATAATGCTGATACACATGTATGTATGTATGTATGTATGTGTGTATATATATATATATATATAACATTAGGGTAATAAGACCATGGTCTAGGAACTAAATGAGATGGTAAACATTTTTAATTTTCATCCCTTTCGAGAATTTATCCCTAATTAGTGGTTTGAGTTTTCTACTGCTCTTTCTAGCACAAAACTTTCCTATTTGGAAGCCCCTTGATGTGTTTTAATGTACACAATATTTGTTTATATATATATATAAGCACACATATGTTTGACCATCATATATACATACATTACAGGAGCAACTTAATGCAATTACAGATGTACGTATTTCAAGAGAAACAAATTTTAAATCCGCTGCAAAGACAAATTATACAAACATTTATTAAAAGCACTACATTACTTATACACATGTGAATATATTCACACATCCAGAGGAAAAGCTCTGTGGGTGCATACATTTTAAAATACACACGCACACACAATAAAAGACATACATACATATATTAAAAGATACTGACACAAGCGCATTTTATGAAGCGAAAAAATTTGCTGTCACAATTTGCAAACAATGGCATCATTAGTCACAGGTTCCCAGAGTGTCAATCGTTAGTTCAGTACATTTTTAATGGAAGAAGTGATAAGAGAGCATCTATAATGCAGTGCAAAACAAATACTTCAAGAGCACCAGTTTTTACAGTTTTCTTGCCATTGCTTATATCCTTCGACGCTCTGCTCCCTGCCATATATATATATATATATATGGTGCTCCAGCATGGCCACAGTCAAATGACTGAAACAAGTAAAAGACTGAAAGACTATATATATAATCAGGATATGAATGAATCAGGCACTTAAATGGTAAGGCACCAGGTTGGGTAGAAAAATATTCACTTTATGTAAATGATTGACTGTACCTGACTCAGTACAGCATGAATCTTGAAGCTCTTTTATTCTTTTACTTGTTTCAGTCATTTGGCTGTGGCCATTCTGGAGCACCGCCTTTAGTCAAGCAAATTGACCCCAGGATTTATTCTTTGTAAGCCTAGGACTTATTCTATCGGTCTCTTTTGCCGAACTGCTAAGTTACGGGGACGTAAACACACCAGCATCGATTGTCAAGCAATGTTGAGTGAACAAAAACAGATAAACATATACACACACATACAGACATATATATATATATATGTACATACATACGATGGGCTTCTTTCAGTTTCCGTCAACCAAATCCACACACAAGACTTTGGTCGGCCCAAGGCTATAGTAGAAGACACTTGCCCAAGGTGTCACGCAATGGGATTGAACCCGGAACCATGTGGTTGGTAAGCAAGGTACCTACCACACAGCCACTCCTATATATATATATATATATACACACACACACACAACAGGCTTCTTTCAGTTTCTGTCTATCAAATCCACTCACAAGGCTTTGGTCAGCCTGAGGCTATCGTGGAAGACATTTGCCCAAAGTGCCACACAATGGAACTGAACCCAGAATTATGTGGTTGGGAAGCAAACTTTCTGTCACACAGTCATGCCTGCATCTATACATATATGTTTTTATATTTGAATGTGCTTGTATTTGTAAGAGAGAGAGAATATGTGTGAATTCGTGACTGACTGTGTATGTGCTGTATTAAAGGGTTAATATCTTTAAATATGTTTGTGTTTATGTGTATATATTTTAGTGCACCTTTGTATGCGAATGTATGATGAACCTGCATGTGTGTGCATGCACAAGTGTGAATCTACTGCACTGTGTGTGGGTTTGTGCATTATTTGTCAATATCCTTTAGTATTTGTTTGTGTGTATGTATATGTAGATGCGTCTTAGTATGTGTTTGTTTCCATGTGTGAGCATGTTTGGCAATCAGTTTTAAAACATGTATACACATGTATATTTCATGTTTAACAGCTAATGTATTTATATACACCTGTTTGTGTGCATGAATGTGCATTTTGGTATATGCTTGTGTGTGCGTGTGTGTGTGGTATGTGTGTTGTATTCTGTGAGTGAACATGTATGCATGTGTGTTTGTATGTTAAGATCTTTTAACATATGTTTGCATGAGTATATTATCAATAAAAAAAATGCATTGAAATAGAAGTAAAAAGAAAAAAAGAAAAAACACAAAGAAAATGCCCTTCAAGGGATTTTGTATTTGAATCCTTGAATGTAGTTAAAGATGAAAAACAAATTGATTATAGAATACGGCAGAGAAAAAAATTAAGAACAGAAAAGAAATATTTAATAAAATCCAGAACCAAAACTGCAAAAAAATTCATAAAATTTTTTTTCTAAATATTAAAGAAAAAAAAGGATTTTCCTCCCAGAAATCATTAAATATTCAATAAAATGCTTTGTTATTTTATTAGTATTTTGTTTTTAGTTTTAGTAATGGTAATAAGAAGCATCTGGGATAGATCTGAATAAGAGTTGGAAAAAATATATCATCATCTAACATAATCTGGAATAACTGGTAATAAGAATATGGGGGGATGTGAGCAAGCCAATGATGGTGGTGGTGGTGGAAGTGGTGGGGCTTGATTCTTTCTTGAGGATGTTTTTTGTTTTTAATCATTTATAAGATGGCTTACAAGTGAAAGAATAAAGTGTATTGTAAAGTTTCCAAACACCTCATAAATATATATATATTTATATAAAGCTGAAGTTGTCTGTGTATGGCAGGTTTGGTAGCTTTCGACTAACACTATCTCCTCCGAGACCCTGCGGCGCAAGTTGACCAAAATTGAGAGTATGATAGGAGAAGGCTTGCTCTTCCTTCCGTAGAAGAAAAAATTCAAATCGGACCATGTTAACACCAAAAATTATTTACATCAAAAAGGTGCTTGTTTCTATGAAAATCCCTATTAAGATATGGGGACATAAGCACACCAGCATCGGTTGTTAAGCGATGATGGGGGGGGGGGGGGGCAAAATCAGACACACAAACATACACACACACACACACACACATATATGACAGGCTTCTTTCAGTTTCCGTCTACCAAATCCACTCACAAGGCTTTGGTCGGCCCGAGGCTATAGTAGAAGACACTTGCCCATGGTGCCATGCAGTGGGACTGAACCTGGAACCATGTGGTTGGTAAGCAAGCTACTTACCACACAGCCACTTCTACACCTTATATATATATATATAAAATACACAAGAGAGCTAAAAGCTACTGAATGATAGAATAAGTGTAGAAAATGGCTACAAGAGCAACACAAAGTATATTAGATAAATAACATTTAGATTACATACGAAAATAGCTCTCTTATAATCATACTTGATGATTATTATTTTTGACATTTTCGGTGAAAATACACTGGGATAATAATGGAAAGAGGTTTGTTTAAAGGAAACAATGGTTAATGCTTAATTCTGTCGACATATGTTTATAGTGAACCATCTCTCACCTGTTTGCCACGCTTCCACGCCTGACGTCTGTAATTATTAATGGATCGGTAGGTTTGCGATTGTTTGGTGCTACAAATGAAGAAAACCAGAATAGATAAAAGTTAATCATTTCATGAAGGTGCGAAAACACAGGAAAACAAGAATCATTTCCTGGAGAGAATAAAGAAGAAAAAGAAGAAACAGAATAGTCTTTTATTTTTTTTTTATCATTTCAGCCGTGCGGCTGCAGTCATGCTGGAGCACCACCATGGATTATGCGCAATAGCAGAGGAATCGGTAGTATTTTTCGGAAGTTCAGACAAATTTACTGGGCTGTGAACGTGTATCTTCAACAGGGAATCTCTATAAACACAGCCATACAAACACACACACACACACGCACATAAATTAGAAAAAAAACACCTTTTATCAATTCAATAATGAAAAATTAAATTACGCCATATAGAAAATTACATATTATAGAAAGATTAAATATAAGATAAAAAAATATAACGATGATAAAGTAAAGTGCAAAATAATAAATAAAACGTAAATATTTGGTAGAATAACGACACGTAGGCTTCTTTCAGTTTCCGTCTACCAAATCCACTCTGTTTTTCTTTCAATTACTTTAAATACAACAAAAAATTTGGCAAAATAACTCAATTATCATTAAGCTAGTGTTAGGAACATAAATTGTGACTAAGGTTTCGTGGAAGATTTTAATTCAAAACTAATGAAAACAAGACATTTGTACTCAGAACCAGAGCCAGTTTCAGCCAGGTTGGTAACAAAAGGGTTAATAGAAGTTCAATGTTGTAATTCTAGTTGAAAGCATCTCATCTCATCACAGCATATTTAGATGAGTAGAATTAGCTGTATATTGAAAGGCACCATACGGAATGGATTATGATCTGTACATATATCAGTAATTTCTGCGTCTATTTATTTGCAATAGTCAATTAACATGGACCAAAAAACTGAAACACAACTGTGTCTGTGTGCACTTTGTTTCCCATGGTAGGCATTGTTCTTCCTTATTACGAGATGGTTTAATAATGGCTAACTACTTTTGTAGTGTTTGAGTTTCAGATCACATCTTTAACAGTGAAAGTGCAACATTTTTTTTTTCATTGCCATCTTTTGGTTTTCCATTGTTGACCAATAACTAATTGGCATGAGATTTTTATTGAATTCTAGGAATAAATTGGCTTCAGTTTCTTTCTTTTTTTTTTCTTGTAATCCGAATATGAGTGAATAATGGGGTAGTTCTTTTTGTGGTGAGAGTGATGCTGTTTATGATTATGATGATGATAATGTGGAGTGGTGATAATGGTGATAGAAATAACAGTGTTTCCAATGGTAGTTATTCTTGAAGCAATAGTCATGTTGATGATATTTATGATAATAATGATGTTTATGATGTTTATAATGATGATGGTGAAGCATTTATGAAGACAATATTGATGAAAATGATGATTACTATGTTTATAAGAATGGTAACAATATTGATAACGATGCTGTTTATGACAATGATATTATTCATGATAATGATGATTATGATGATATTTAGAATGATGGAGGCAACGAGTGATACATGATAGTGATAGTGGTGGTGGTGATTATCATGATAATGATGTTTATGATGATGATAACGATGATGGTGGTGGTTGTGGTGGTATTGATGATGATGATATTTATGATGGTTATAATGATCTTTATCATGATGACGATGATGTTGATAGTAGGGATAGCAGTTATGGTAATCACCATTCCAAAGTGACAATTTCTATTTTGGTTCTTATTTTTGATACAAATTTAAGTTGCCATAAGCCAGTATTAAGCAGGAAAAAAGGGGTTTAACGTTTCTTAATGTTTCAAACCTGTTTTTTATTCCATAACAGCCAGAGGAGGAAACAGCAGCAATGAAATAATTGGCAAATTACAAGGAATTAAGTCTGAAAGTCAGTGAAAGGTAGCCTGAAGGTAAACTTAGTCTATTTATTTGTTTATATATTATGGAAGTGGAATGGCAGATACTCTGTTGTTTTGCCAGACACTGATATTTAGTCCCATCTTCCTTTTGATTCCTTGGCTGTGTGGTTTTTAGAAATTTACTTAGCAATTGGTAGTTCCTGGTTTGATCCTTCCACATGACATCTTGGGTAAATCCCTCCTACCAAAGCCTTGATTTGATCAATGACTTTATCACCAGCAACGCTGTTTTAGCATCCACTTTTTCATGTTTATATGAGAGTCAGATGGAGTTTATTGAGGTAAATTTTCTATGGCTGTATGACCTCTCTGTTGCCAACCCTCACCTGTTTCGAAGTGTGGTAATATCCCACCCCCCTCATGGTCACACATGTTCACAAAACACTGGAAATGAATGACACTGTTTGTGTGACAGTGACTCATGCCTATCACACAATGCCAAGACAAGGACACAAACATATACACATATTATTACCTCCGCCTTCGCTAATGCGGAAGTATTGTTTCCAGTCATGTTTGTTTGTTTGTGGACAAGATATCTCAAGAACCACTGGATGGATTCGGATGAAACTTTCAGGGATTTTTGGCCTCGGGACTGGCATGAACTGATTAAATTTTGGAATCAATCGGGTACCAGACAAGGATTCTGGATTATTTTTCCAAGTTTTTTTACTTAAGTTTTGAGAGCTGTCATGCTCATTTTTGGTATTTTCAGTCGTGAGAGCAGTCGAGTTTGTTTCAGATATTCTCATTTAGAAATCATTTCAGGGAGGATGTTGGTGTTGACTTGGCAGAGGCTCTGAGTGCTCTTGTTTACATCATTTATTCTTTCAGTTTCCATCAACCAAATCCACTCATAAGGCTTTGGTTTGTCAAGAGCTATACTAGAAGATACTTGCCCAAGGTACCACACAGAGGGAATACAACACAAGACCATGTTATGGTAAAGTAACTTTCTCAACGACAGCCACACCTGCAACTTATGTATGCACATATGTATGTATCTTTTATGAGACTTTATCAGCAAGTGATCTAAATGGTGATAAAGAACCCCCAAATCTGGTGCTCTTTAATCAGGGACTCTAATTGTATTTGTTCTACACTGAAATAAAGATACTCAACTTGTCACACTGATGTTCAGATGAGCTGTACGAGATGGCATCAAAAAGTTCCTGAGCTACTTCTGTAGCATTCCAACAGAAAGCAGCCCATGGTTGCATGCACAGTGGGAGCTAGTAGTGACCTTCATGAGGCAGAGTGTTGAGTGATATTGTGTTTACTTTGCAAGTTGTGAAATTCGTGTCTTTGTGGTCACATGCATGATGTAGTCTGCAATTTGTTGTTAAGGACAGGAAGTTGGAGCAAAGAGCTAGTGTGAAATTTTGCATTAGATTTGGGAAGTCTTCTACAGAGACACTGAGCTTGCTTCAGCAAGCTTACAGCAATGAGGCAATGGGTTGTACACAAAGTTTTGAGTGGCACAGGTGCTTTAAAAGTAGAAGAATGTCCCTGGAAGACGTTCTTCTACTTTTAAAGCACCTGTCTGGCAACAGGACTCTGCACTATACCTTACAATTGTCCTGTCTGTAAGTTGTTTGTCAAAGGATTGTCCGTCTATGATGTGTGTGTGTGTGTGTGTGTAAGCTAAGAGTCTATAAGTCAGGAAAAAATGCACCCATATATATGTCATTTATATAGTAGAGTTGTCATATTAATCGAAGTGTACAGCATTATATATCCATTATAGCTGATCTTACCAATCAACTTTGCACTCTCTTAGAGAGCAGTCACCATATTTCATTACATAATGGCCACCTCTATTGAGTGCAATGTTACATAATTGGACTGTTACCTAACACTCCATTGAACCCCCAATGGTAAGATTAGCTGTAATGGATAGGTAATACTGTACACTTCGATTAATACATACATATATATATATATATATATATATATATAACACACACACACACACACACACATATATATATTTATATATATATATACACACATATATATTTATATATATATACACATATATATATTATATATATATATATATACACACATATATATATATTTATATATATATATACCCATATATATTTATATATATATACACATATATATATTTATATATATATATACACACACACACACATATATATATATGTATATACATACATACACAGATATACTTACATACATATATATACACACACACATATTCATCCATCAGCATATAAATCTGTGTTAAACATTTCAAAGTGGTAGAAATAAAAAAAAAATGAATATTTACCATTGACAGTGATTCCTAGGCCATATGATCTTCGAGGTAATTTGACAACAAATGTTCCAGAACTTGGAAGAACAGATTCTATAAAAAAGAGAAAATGAAAAAATTAAATAAATGTGATAACCATGGAAGAACTGTAAATTTTCAAAAGCAGTATAATGCATGAATGATTGAATTTATTTGATGTAACAAATGTATTATAATCTCAATAACCTCACTGTAAATGGATTTGTAAGCTCTCTATATATATAAATAGAGAGAGAGAGAGAGAGAGAGGCATAGGTATTGCAGTGTGGTAGGAAGCTTGCAGGCGGTGAGCTGGTAGAATCGTTAGCACGCCGGGCAAAATGCTTAGCGGTATTTTGTCTGCCGCTATGTTCTGAGTTCAAATTCTGCCAAGGTCGACTTTGCCTTTCCTTGTTTTTGGGGTTTATAAATTAAGTACCAGTTACGCACTGGGGTCGATATAATCGGTTTAATCCGTTTATCTGTCCTTGTTTGTCCCCTCTATGTTTAGCCCCTTGTGGGTAGTAAAGAAATAGGTATTTCGTCTGCCGTTACATTCTAACTTCAAATTCCGCCAAGGTTGACTTTGCCTTTCATCCTTTTGGGGTTGATAAATTAAATACCAGTTACACACTGGGGTCAATGTAATCTATTTAATCTCTTTGTCTGTCCTTGTTTGTCCCCTCTATGTTTAGCCCCTTGTGAGCAATAAAGAAATAAGGAGCTTGTTTCTCATGCACATGTTTCTCAGTCCCATGATGTGACATCTTGGGCAGGTGTTTTCTACAATAGCATCAAGCTGACCAAAGCCTTGTGAGTGGATTTGGTAGACAGAAATTGAAAGAAGACAGTTGTGTGTGTGTGTGTCTTTTTGTGTCTGTGTCTGCCCTGCCCACTGCTTGCTGATGTGTTTATGTTCTCATAACTGAGCAGTTTGGCAAAAGAGACCGATAGAATAGAGATAGATAGAGACAGGCTTGAAAATAAAATAAGTACTATGGTCAATTCATTCGACTCAAATTGTTCAAGGTGAAACCCCAGCATGGCCACAGTATAATGACCCAAACAAGTAAAAAGTAAATTTTGAAGGGCTTTTAGTTGAACAAATCAACCCCAGGATTTATTTTTTTTAAAGCCTGGTACTTATTTTATCAATCTCTTTTGCCAAACAGCTAGGTTACAGAAGACGTAAACACACCAACACAGTTATCAAACTGTGGGGGGGGGGACAAACACACATATATTTATACACATATGCTGGGCTTCTTTTAGTTTCCATCAAGCAAATCCACTCAGAAGCCTTTGGTCGGCCTGAGGCTATAGCAGAAGACACTTACCAAAGGTACATCGTGGTTGCAAAGCCAGCTTTTTAACCATGAAGCCATGATGGTGCCTATTAAATAAACTAGACAAACTCTTTGACCTATTTCTGAAAGTATTCCTCTCTTCTGTTGCTGATATATAGAATTCAGAGCATAACCAGTTCTTAAAAAGTACTGAGAGATAAAAATTCTCAGTGAGAACGTTGAGATTCAGTTAGTAAACCTTAACCCATGTTTAAAGAAAGATTCTTCAACAGATAACAGTAATCCTGATTAAAAGGAAGGAAAGAGTTTTAATCCACATTTGTAGGAAATAGGTTATTTTGGTGACTGGTTAACAGGTTATCAGAATCTCATTATAAACCCGGTTATCATCGAGGAAGGGAAAAGGAAAAGATAGAGAGAGGACTTAAAACTTAAATGATAGTGAAGAGAGAAAAGTTATCACTAAATGAAGTTGGGAAGCTGTTGGTGATTACCAGGAAATAAGTAGAACTGGCAGCAGAGAGAGAGAGAGAGCGTGTGTGAGAGTGAGTGAGTGTGTGTGTGTGTGTGTGTTTGCATGCATGTACCCATGTACATGCATGAGTGATAACAGAAGTACAGAAAATTCTCTGAATTGATATTATAGCAAAAAGTTTGAAGCAGATTGAAGAGCAGCTACATGTTGCAATCATGTGTGATTTCACACATACACATACATATATTTGTAGAGAAACATATGGATTCATAGAATCATGTGTATAACACAGGAAGCTTCTCTACTGGACTCAGCTATCAGACCACATAGTAATCCAGTATGGAGGAGTATAATGCAGAATTCTATGCTGTTGAAATTCAAGAGGTCCAATTCGTGAGATAATTTCCTGAGGAGTATATAAATCATAAAAAGTCAGAGTTGAAGCATTGCTACAACCATGATGTTCTGGTGACCTGATGGGCTTTCTTCATCTGCACTGATTTGTAAATATGCAATTGCATTATGCATAACTGCAGACATGTAAATGTAATTCATTACATACTAAAATTAGTATTACATGATGACAGCTTCGAAACAGTGGTTAAATAATAAATATATTCACTACCGAAACCTCCAGACCTTTTATGGTTTATATATATAAAGAACAGCTGTAATGGATATAATATTGTATGCTTTGGATAATATATATACATATATAATTAATCAAAGGACATACTAAGCATGTCTACCTGCTGGAAATAAGAGTCAAAACTCTTATTTAAATTGCAAAAAGAAGAGTTTTGACTTATTTCCAATAGGTAGACATACTTAGAAAGTCCTTTGATTAATTTTAATCCTTCCACTATTTAATGCTTTTTATTTTTGGGCCTGCAATTGCCTATATTATTGATTATGTCATTATCATTTAAAAATTTTTAAATTTACACTAGATAATAATAGAGTCAATGATATCTTCGTGAATTATTTGCTCTGTATATATATTCTGGTTTTACTTGTAGGTGTACAGGAGCTTCAAGTAAGGTACCACCTGGGCATCTATTGGCAAAACTCAAAGTAGCAAAAGACTAAATCAGCTAAAATAAAATGTGATAAATATATGAATTCAACTTAGTTTCAATCACAAAAAATTCCACATCCACAACAAAAGAAAGGCAAAAGGAAAAAACAGAAAAGAATAATTTCAACAAAATGAAATGGAAAACAAACCCGTGACATCAAACTCTATTTCCAATAAACACCGCGTTCCAGACTCTTTTAACAATGTATTAGCTTCATCGAATGTTTTATCCACAAGTTCTTGACCATTAATGGATATAATCCGATCACCTTCTTGAATAACGCCACTCCTGGATAAAAAATAAAAATAGACTAATTTAGAAGTTGACTAAATTTGGCTGTCCTTAACTGTTTAGCAAGAGGCAGCGAGCTGGTAGAAATGTTAGCACGCCAGGCGAAATGCTTAGCGGTATTTCATCTGCTGTTATGTTATGAGTTCAAATTCCACCAAGGTTGACTTTGCCTTTCATCTTTTTGGGGTTGATAAATCAGTACCAGTTGCCTACTGGGTCGATGTAATTGACTTAATCCTTGTCTGTCTTTGTTTATCCCCTTGTGAGCAATAAAGAAATAAGAGGTTTGGTCTATGATCTTGTATTGGAACTAATGTAGTTGTATGATGGTAAAGTTTGAAATTGAGCATTCATCTATGCATGTATGAGTAGGCGAGGGTAAGATGTGTTTTTAGAAAGATAGTTAGTTGCCCATGCATGCAAGTCTCTCTTCTCCATTCCTCCACTGTTTATCAAAGAGAAAAGCTGTTGACATGAGTTGATACAGCCTGGTGCTTGTGTTGTGGCAGAAATTACTGTCAGAATGCAAAGCCAGAACAGATACTGAAAAGCATTTTGTCAAATCCTCAAATAGATTCAGCAATATGTGATTGGAACTCTGGATTGGTTTTTATATCATTTGTGAAGACAGAAAAGGCAAAGCTAACCTTGGATGGGTTTAAATGCAGATAGTTTCTTAGACACAGGGCTGATTTCAACAGAAAATAGGTAGAATATTTGGGCAGGATATGGTTGGTTTCAATGTTAAAGGGTTAACTGGTGCATATGCACATACATGCATGCGCATATATATATATTCTATTAAATCCATATATTGTGAATTGAATTTATATATATATTTTTAGGAATATATATATATATATTCCTAAAATATATATGCACCATTTAACATACACACACGCAGATACATACAGCTGTTCTGGTTCTTTGTGTTCAGAAATCAAATCTTGCCATAGCCTACTTGGGTCATAAATTTAACTTGTCACTCTGTTTAGCACCACCAGAGCAATAAAAAATTTGCTGATTGGAACCGATCTAAAAATGATAACCTATTCCACCTAACGATTGGACAATATATATTTTTATTTACAAAATTAACTGACTGTAACACTTTTCTATCTTAATTTTGAAAAGAGGTTATATACCAACAGCCACTGGAATCTGATGAGATGTCTGTAAAGCTCAGCACTTTATTGATGCAAAATCATTGGTCCTTCTATGACCAGCCATATAATTAACTTCCTATAAATATATATATAAATTCAATTCACAATATATGGATTTAATAGAATATATATATATATATATTATTCAAAGAAATTCTAACTCTGTTTTTATGTTTTATTTGTATTCTTTATAATATTAATGTAGAATATAGAATATAAAGTATAAATAAAATATATCTATAGTAAAATGAAATGAAGTATTGATTGCATTATTGAATAGATGAAATATTGAATATAAAATATTAAGGGACTAGTATACTTTCTTGCATTATAGCAGTCTTCAAGGTCCCAGGTTGTGACAGGAGAGTTTCAACTGTCTTGCTATAATGCAAGAAAGTATACTAGTCTCTTAACTCTTTTGTTACTGTATTTATTTTGAGATGCTCTGTGTTTCTTCCAATTATTTTAAATATAACAAAGAATTTAGTAAAATAACATCGTTATCATTAAGCTAGTGTTAGGAACATAAATTGTGACTAAAATTTGGTGGAAGATTTGAATTCAAAACTTATGAAAACAAGACAGTTACACTAAAAAGCCAGAGCCGGTTTCAGCTGGGTTGGTAACGAAAGGGTTAATATTTTATATTCAATATTTCATCTATTCAATAAGACAATCAATACTTCATTTCATTTTACGATATATATATATTATTTATACTATATATTCTATATTCTACATCAATATTATAAAGAATATAAATAAAACATAAAAAGCAGACAGAGTTGGAATTTCCTTGAATAATATGTATCCCTCTATACACAATCATACAAACCCCTTTTTATATATATATATATATCATAAAAAAAACTCTTTTGTTAGATCATTTAAAAATATTAACAGAAAGTTTGTATGATAGCGAGTAAGTAGGTTATCAAAAGGGTTAATGTTCTCTTTTAAAAAATAACAGGAACAGTTACCAACGATCAGGTTGTTAATGAATGATGAAAGACTTTGAAACTTAATAAATGATAAAGATTGCTAACATAGGAACAAGGTTGCCCTCAAATTTAGAATCATGGATACAGTCAGTTGCATTTATCTGTATACACTACTGGCATTTATTTCAGTGTGAAAGAATAAAAGACAAAGTTGACTTCACTAAGACTTGAACCCAGAATGTAATGGATGCAACTAAACATATGCACACTTTAAATCATTGATATGACCATAATAATGCAGCAGCAGCTTTCATTATCATTTTGTCTTATATTTTGATTGATACCAGCTAATTAGCTAATGAGATTTATAAACTAAAAGGAAAGTGATAATCAAAGATGTAATTTAAATCTGAATAACAACAGCTAAGTCATAAAGATATCTTCTCTTGGCAGTGTCAGAATTATTAGATTATTGGATAGAATGCCTTGTGGTATATGTTCTGAATCTCAGCCTTCTGAGTTCAAATCCCACAGTGATCAACTTTACCTTTCATCCTTTTGCCATTGATAACAAAAACAAAAAAAAACGCCCAAATCTAGAGTAGTGGATTGGTGAACAGTTAGAGGGTCAAGCAAGAACCCTTGTAGTATCTGTCCAGTCTCTTTGTGTTTTGAGTGCAACATCTGTGACAAAACTGGTGCCAGGCTGTTTTGGCTCAAGTCAGTGGTATAGAAAGGAGAGACTTGCATGCATAGGCAGCAACAACTAGTCTTCTTCAAAATATCTTCCCCAGCCTAGCATGTATATGTGCAAATGCATGGTAAACATTGACTGACATCATCATCATCATCATTGTTCGACCGTGGTCGAGACAATGGAATTTACCATGCTACGCCAGACTTCACGGTCCATCATGGCATTACGGAGGTCCTGTTGCTGGATGCCTGTATCCCTGGAGATTACATCAGGGTAGGAGAGTGTGCGCCCTCTGGTATTGCAGGTAGATGGCTTCCAGAGGAGAAGAGTAGAAATTACCTCTTTTTCAGCTCTACAACAATGTCCAGCAAACTGGACTCTCTTACCTTTCACAAGAGATGCCACAGGTGGTAGTTTCCCATATATTTGCATTTTGGTTGGATGGCGCTTCCACGAGAGATTTTGAGCTCTCATAAGGAGGCGAGTGTAGGTTCCATCCAACCGCCTCTCAAACTTCTTTGATAACGTCCAGGTTTCTGAGCCATATAGTAGAATTGGTTCGACTGTGGCTTTGAAGATTTCAAAGAAGCCCCAGTAACTTTTCCAATAGCTTTGGAGGTCCATGATCAAAGCTGGTATAAGTTGGATGGTTTGACAGGACCTCATTAACTCCTGTAAAACTGTCCAACTCATGCCAGCATGGAATATGGCAATTAAATGATGATGATGATGTGTGTATCTTCTGTTTTAAGACTCTCAAGTAAAATATACCCTGTTTCTCTTTGAGAATTGAAAACAAGGTGTAATTATATTTACGGTAAAAATATAAGATTTATTATTAGCACACTCATGAAATGACAGACCACTTTTATATTTTTAATTAACTTGCTTTTTATTTCTGGCAATAACATCTTTAAATTACCTTCCAGCCTTTCCTTTAACTTAGTGAGGTATTGTAAGGTAAAAACAGTTTGTCTTTCTTCATTTTATGCCAGAATACAAAACTGTCTTTAGCAACTGACTTGTCTAAATTAGATATTACTAAATACATAATAACAAAATATATAAAGGTGAATTTTATCCTCAGGAGTGCTTTAAGATCTGAAATAAAATCTAAAAATAAGGTTGCCGTCATCATAAATATAAAAAACTTATTAAAAACAAACACAATATGAATCGAACAAAGGACCCTCTACATGGTTGTTAGAAATAGTAATCATATATCTCTCAATTTTTTTTTTTTTTAAAAAAAGAACTGTAGTGAACAAGATCTTACACAATGGTTGAACAAAAGGTGGTATGTGCATGGTTGGAAGGTTTATAAACAGATCTACTTAATCAGAGATGACTTCAGGATAAACAGCATCACTCGAACATGAAAACGCAACCCATACACTCTACAACTTCTAAACCTGAATATCATGAGGATATAACAAGTCATGAGGACAATATTTCTATACATTCTCTCAATATGTAAAAAAAAAAAAGCCCAAAATATAAGAAATACATGAAATTGAAAATAAAACATTCAAAAATATAGAATAAATCTATACTTTTATCAAATGTATGAGGAAAGAGAGAAAATTGCATTTGTGCGTGTTTATGTGTACACATACACATGTATATAAATGTATACAGACACACATACACATGTATATACATGTATACAGACAGACAAAGCATAAAGCAGGTGTGAAAGGAGAAGATAGATTGTTTTTTCCATATGACTTCCATATGATTACTGCCATTTCCTAACTTTCTTCATCTAGTATTAATTTCAGAATACAAAATTATACATGAATGTAATGCATCAATGTGTATGCACATACACACACACATATATATATATATGGTGAAGCACGACCTTTGAACTTTAGGTCTCGCTGAGGAAATGACTAAAGACTGAGACCTCTGGAAGTATGCTGTGCGCGAGAAGACCCGGCAGGACAAGTGAAACCATAAGCCGTGGCCTTCTACATGGGATGGAGCCAGCCTACGTATGCTTACCTTCCCTTCTTAGGACACAAAACTCTACTTGTGAAGACCTGTTGAGGCAAGTGAGGATCAGAATCGAAATCGATCAATGGAAATTGCAGCTGAGTTACCAGTGCCGGTGGCACGTAAAAGCACCATCCGTTCGTGGCCATTTGCCAGCTCCGTCTGGCACCTGAGCGGGTGGCACGTAAAAAGCACCCACTACACTCACGGAGTGGTTGGCGTTAGGAAGGGCATCCAGCCGTAGAAACACTGCCAGATCAGACTGGGCCTGATGCAGCCTTCTGGCTTCACAGACCCCAGTTGAACCGTCCAACCCATGCTAGCATGGAAAGCGGACGCTAAATGATGATGATAATGATGATGATATATATATATATATATGTAGGTCCCGGGTTGAGTCGGGGTTAACCACAGTAAATAAGGTACTCAATACATAGCAGAGTAAAGTAATTTATTTTATAGAAGGAGCTTCTACAGGACTAGAACTGTTTCATTCAGATGAAATCTTCAGGAAGCTGGCTGTCAAAATAAGTTCTGGTATTTATGCATTTAGGCAGATTTAATGGAAAGGTCTAATCTATAAGTATCTGGACTGTTGCCATAGTAATGAAGCTAAAGCACGCAGAGTGAATCCACTTGGCACAGATCAACCTTGACCTCTGCTGTGCATGCACATTAAATTTTAATGTTCTAGCTCACTTCCACTATTTACAACAGTGTTTCGAAGGAAGGTGTGTAGCATGTAATCATTGCATTGACCATGACAGAGAAAGTTGTCATGGTGATACCTGCTCAGAGGCCTATGCAAAGTTGTAGAAAGTGTATGGAGAGGAGTGTATGAGCCACACACAAGTGTATGAATGGTTCAGACATTTCAAAGATGGCTGAAAAAATGTCAATACTGATGAACATTCTGGGAGACCCACAACCAGTGGAACTGAGGAAAACATCATAGATGTGCATGCAGCTGTTAGGGGAAATCATCGAATCACTATCCATGAATTATATTTAGATTCCTAGGCTTCAGGGACTCCTGGGCAACTGTGCAATTCACCCATGCTTCAAAATGCCCAAAGTGCCCAAACATTAGTATTATCTCTCTCCCTCTCTTTGTTTGTGTGTGTGTTTACATTTGTATAGCAGATATGCAATCTGCTTTAGAGTTAATTGAAACCAAAATGCAGTGAAAAAAAAGAAAAGACTGTTACCTGTCAGCAGCACTACCAGGTTCCACATAGGAAATGACAGGTGGCTCAGTTAGTACAGTGGTAGAGAAGATGCCACCACTGAGAGTTATGCCTGGACCTCGATGGTCATGATATAGAATGACTTCCACGACTTCTGTATGACAAATTTGGTTGTTTGGCATCACAGATGTTACAGTTGATGCAACTGACACTGTAAAATAGGTGTAAAAAATTAAGCATGAGCATCTAGAAATTTTACAAATATTTAAAACAAATTCATTCATTCCACTCACAAGGTATTTATAAAAAAAACAAAAACATATGAATATACTTGATAGATCAGTCCTGAATATAATATCTTTAAGAAGAAGATGGAATGGTCACAGCTCAGATGCTGGTTAAATCATTTAAGTTTGATGTATGGAAGCATGTTAAAAAAATATAATATATATCTAGGACAACAACCTATGGGTCTTGTCACCTTGTTTATCCAAGTACCTATGTGTCATATGTCAACTCAATAACAAGAAAACATTGACACTCTGTTGATTATGACATTGAAGGTTCCAGTTGATCTGATCAATGGAACAGCCTGCTTGTGAAATTAACACGCCAGTGACTGAGAACTCCACAGACACACATACTCTCAATGTAGTTCTCAGGGAAATCAGCATGATGCAGAATGTGACAAGGTTCGTCTTTTTAATTACAGGTACAACTTATTTTTGCCAGGTGATTGGACTGGTGCAATATGAAATAAAGAATCTTGCTCAAGAACATAACATGCCGTATTGAACTCACAACCTTATAATTGTGATCCGAACACCTCTAACCACTAAGACATGCACCTTCACAATAATAAGAATATCAACTTGCAACACAGCAATGTTACTTTATTTGTTTAGTCCTCAGTCAGCACTTACTGAGTGCAGCTATTATCAAAGGCAATCCATCCATGGCCATCCCATCTTCTAAGGCTATACAGAACTACATCGAAGAGGCCAGGGAACAGAAGAAAGAAGACATGCACACAACACCAGAGCTGAAGACACCTCCGAAAGGGGGAGCCCCGCCACGTCAAAACGGTAGAGGAGTAGGGGCCGAAACCGGACGTCGTTTCTCCTGATGATGTCTTGAGCTAACTGGATCCTATAAAGGAGCTGTTGTGATAGCAGACCACGAAACACTGTTGTAATTCCTCATATAATGTCCTTCTCTCGTTTAAGAAGTCATGATGGGATTTTACAAAATGTAATGATTGCTTACATACATAAAAGATCTTAAATTTATAAATATTGACAAAATAATGCTCATGCCTTTTTCAATGGCATTAGCCACAGATGTAAAGTGAAATAATAATTGATTGAGAATCAAAACCGAGATTTAAACTCAGTTCATCAAAATCCAACCTCTACTATAATAGCACTCACATTGTTTTATTAAGTTGTTGTTTTATCCTTCAGGAGGAATAGTTGTTTGTTCTTTCTCAAGCCATGAGTGGCTCATAAGGGTCGGTTTCTTGGCTTCCTTGGCGTATAGGTTCCCCACCTGGACGGGACGCTGGTCCGTCGCAGGTGAGCTGCAAGATGCAGGAGGAAAGAGTGAGAGAAAGCTGTGGCGAAAGAGTCAGCAGAAGTTTGCCATTACCTTCTGCCGGAGCCGCGTGGAGCATAGGTGTTTTGCTCATAAACACACACTTTGCCCGGTCTGAGATTCGAACCCACAATCCCTCGACGAGTCCGCTGCTTTAACCACTAGGCCATGTGCCTCCATGTTTTATTAAGTAATGATACTCAAATATATTTAATGATTTCACCAATCTCAGAAAGTGACTGCTTTAGTGTAGAGGCTATTCTAACGAGCTGTTAAGGGACTCAAATCAATATATATATATAATAGTAAAAGGAATGAGTGGAACAAAAATAAAACAAACCAATGATTATACCCTATACAGTCACATGACCTGCTAGAAACAGTAGCAAAATTTCCCTTAAAATCACATTCTACTACCTTAAAAAAAGTGGCAGTCAATACGTTTTTAAAAAAAGTGGGATGAAATGTTCACAGCTGGAATGCCTTTCATCAAATGCTGCTCAACCAAAGTTGACTTTCAGGTTAAATAGCAACAAGAAAAGGAGAAAAATATATACTTACTGCATGATGCTTGCTTCCGGTCTGGTCTTGACCATGAACGATGCGAATTGGATTGGCTGGAAATTCTAGAAGGCAAAGTGCCAGAATTTCGCCCACATGACCCTGATGATCGTATGGTATTGTAATTGTGAAGTGTACCAAATGGACTGCTAGGAAGTGCCAATGTTGGCGTTGATACGGAAGATGGCATACAAATAGGCACTAATGCTGCAAGTAGATTGAAGTCATATGGACATATTTTAATAGCATATTGGAGAAATTCGCTAATTATGAAATTAAGGTATTACTGCATGTATGGAAGCCCATCACATGTGCGTGTGTTTGTGTGTGTCTTTGTGTTTGTCTCCACCTCTCACTTGACAATTGGTGCTGGTTTGTTTACATCCCTGGGCTGAGCAGTTTAGCAAAATAGATCAATAGAATAAGTATCAGTCTTTAAGTGGTGCACCAGCATGGCTGCAGTCCAAAGACTTAAACAAGAACAAGATAAGAGATTTAAAATATCTACATTTCCTAGTTTCTCTAAGTTTTTAGGTTAACATTGTGTCTTCTATTCCTCCATACCTCTCCTCCAGTAACTTATCTGTTGAATTACTTCAGTCTTATCTCCCTACTTCCTTCATCTGACTCTCTCCTTCTCTCAGCTATCACCTACTCATAGTAAATACAAACCAACAAGCTGGATTCTATATGGTTACTCTTTCACTTGTTTCAGTCATTTGACCACGGCCATGCTGAAGCACCGCCTTTAGTCGAGCAAATCGACCCCAGGATTTATTCTTTGTAAGCCTAGTACTTATTCTATCGGTCTCTTTTGCCGAACTGCTAGGTTACGGGGACGTAAACACACCAGCATCGGTTGTCAAGCGATGTTGGGGGGACAAACACAGACACACAAACATACACACACACATACATATATACAACGGGCTTCTTTCAGTTTCTGTCTACCAAATCCACTCACAAGGCTTTGGTCGGCCTGAGGCTACAGTAGAAGACACTTGCCCAAGGTGCCATGCAGTGGCACTGAACTCGAAACCATGTGGTTGGTAAGCAAGCCACTTACCACACAGCTACTCCTGCACTGAAATAGCAGCAAAATATGTATATATACTGCAGTTCATCTCAAGTGTCTCTTTGGCTCATCCTACACCTTAGGTTCCTCAATCAAAAGCGAAGGAGTTTAGTCAAAAATGAATACTAGAACAACAACAGCAAGAATAAAATAGGAAATATGTGGTAGCTCAAACTGCTAGAAATAACAGTAAAATCCTGCTCAAATGATACTATATATCATTGTTTTAGCATTCATATTTCTATGCTTGCATAGGTCAGATGAAATTTCTTGAAACCGATTTACATTCGCCATAGCCAGACATGCTTTCACAGAATATTGGAAATGAACGACACTGCATATATGACAGTGGCACTCATTTACAACTGTTGTTGAATGTCAAGGAAAGGATTCTCATATTCACATATACACATACAACAAGATTCTCTCAGTTTCTGTTGACCAAATCCACTCAGAAGGCTTGGTCAATCTGAGGGTATAGTGGAAGACATTTGTCAAGGTGCTATATAGTCTGACCTTGGAGAAATATTAAGTTGCTTGTAAACAAGTGAGGGTTGGTGACAGGAAGAGCATCTGCCATAGAAAACCTTCCTCAACAAATTACATGTGACCCATTCAAGGATGGAAATGTGGACACTAATGATGATGATGTTTCTGATTTATTCTCTCTCTGTTTATTTCCTCATGTTCCTTTCTGTTGAAGAGCATAGGCTTGAAACGTAAAAGACTTTCTCACCTTCCCAAGTATCAAGCTAATACACCTGCTTGTTGTTTATACACATATCTTCATCATTTGTTTTTCTGTAAATTTCAACTATATATATATACACACACACACACACATAAGGGTAAAAATGCCCTTCAGTCATGAATGACCATGGGACACACCTAGAAAGTTTTCTTCCAAAACACAAGTCCAGGCAAAGTTGTTTATGGAAGACCAGCAGTTGCCCATGCATACCAGCCCCCCCCCCTTCCATGCTACCAATGTTCTCCATAGAAAAGGCAAAGGCTGATAAAGCTTGGTACCAGTGAAGTTGCAACTCATTTCTACAGCTAAGTGAACTGTCTTGCTCAAGAACACAACACACAGCCAGTCCTGGAATCTAACTCACTACCTCATGATTGTGAACTCCACGCTCAAACAAGAGAAAGGGGGAGGGAGAGAGAGAGGTGGGAGGGAAATTTTGGTCGATTAATTGATTGATGGATATAAACTGATGCTATATTAAGATGTAAGACAACTAATAACATGCTCAAATGTTCATCACTGTTGCCATTGTGTCATGCTCCTCAACAAAGTATTTAACTTTGCTTACTCTTTTTTACTTGACAAAGACAGATCTCACTTCATCTTCACAGCTGAGTGATTAATGATAAAAAAGGTAACCAGCTGTAAAATCAAATTGTCTGTTGAAGTGAACTGTTTCAACCATGCTATCAAGGAAAAATGGATCTGTCATGTGTCATGACAAAAAACTGATATTGATATGATTTGAACTCACAATATGAGGTTAAGTAGTCGATCACATTAACCCCACTACAACCATTGTAGAGACATTTTCACTAAAATACTAGTAATATTAAAAAGAATCAGCAAATTAATGTGAAGTAAAAAATAGAATTACTGATTTCTCATTACTATCTTAATTTTTGGTAGGATTGTTAGTGGGGGAGAAAAAGCTTTTTTTATATTTATTTTAATGATTTTGTCCCAAGCAAGGCTTGAGGTCACAGTTGTAGAAGGGACAACAAGGAAAAAAAGGGGCTTGCAAACTCAAAAGATGTTGCATGACAGAGGAATATCATAATCTAGGGGCAAACAAGTGGATAGGGGTGAGTTCCAGAGAGCCGTAGTTTGAGGAAAGAAGTTATTACAAGCTGGCAGAAATGTTAGCATGCCGGGCGAAATGCGTAGCCATATTTTGTCTGCCGTTACGTTCTGTGTTCAAATTCCACCGAGGTCGACTTTGCCTTTCATCCTTTCGGGGTCAATTAAATAAGTACCAGTTACGCACTGGGGTCGATGTAATCGACTTAATCCGTGTGTCTGTCCTTGTTTGTCGCCCCTGTGTTTAGCCCCTTGTGGGTAGTAAAGAAATAGGTATTTTGTCTGCTGCTACGTTCTCAGTTCAAATTCCACCAAGGTCAACTTTGCCTTTCATCTTTTCGGGCTCAGTATAATCGACTTAATCTGTTTGTTTGCCCTCTCTGTGTTTAGCCCCTTGTGGGTAGTAAAGAAATAAGTATTTCGTCTGCTGTTACATTCCGAGTTCAAATTCCGCCGAGGTCAACTTTGCCTGTCATCCTTTCAGGGTCGATAAATTAAGTACCAGTTATGCACTGGGGTCGATGTAATCAACTTAATCCCTTTGTCTGTCCTTGTTTGTCACCTCTATGTTTAGCCCCTTGTGGATAATAAAGAAATAAGAATAACTGAATTCAAATCTTGCTGAGATCATCTTTGCTGTTTGTCCTTTCAATGTCAATTTAATATTCATATCAAATACCCGAGATGTAAATGGAATTATAACAGAAGGCTTAGAAAAGTCACAAAATAAGGAAATAATTGATTTTGAAACAATAAGAAAAAAAAATAAAGAAAAATCAGAAACCAACCTTTTCGAGCAATTGCTTCCCTAGATGCTCGCTGTTGAATATGGCTTATTGGAATGATTTCCAGTCGCACCTGGTCCCCAGAACCTGACTTTAAAAGCTGACTAGCTTCAGGCAGAGACATACGTTCCACGCTTGCGCCATCAATGGATAAGATTTGGTCACCTACATGGATAGCACCACTCCTACAAAGTTAAATTTATATGATAAATGACAAAAAAATCAAATTCAAAGTCTTTTAGAAAATTAACATGAAATTAACACATTAGTGTGTATGAATGCAAATGTGTGTTATGTATGTGCGTACATATTCACATATAAGTATGTTCAATTTTTGAATAAATTACCATACTATTGAAACATATATATATGTATATATGTGTGTGGGCATAGAGTGCTTTTTAAAGTACATGACATATAAGCATTGAGTTAGAACTTTCTATGTTTCATTAAACTACAAAACGGATGCCTGGGAAGTAATTCATGTCACTACACAGATAATTACATGTCACAGGTTCGGCAGCTATAATGATATAATTTAACACTATATCCTTTTGTCATATACCTCTCATTCACTCTCTCTCTCTCCCTCTTACACACACACACATAGAGGTAGGTAGATAGATGAGTATCAGTCAATGAGCAATCAACTGGTTAGAAATAGCAATCAAATCTCCCTCATATAACACTCAAACATCTTTAAAAAATAGAAATACATGCTGGGTAATGTAATCCTACATACACTATTCCACCTCCTCCAAAAAAGGTTTGATGGTCACAATTAACAATGGTTTAAATCATAGATCTGTTCATCAGGGATTGAAAGAAAACCACACATCTTTCTACACTCACATACACACACATATGGAGAGAAAAAGTGTGATACTCTTCATGCACACATATATATAGAGAGAGAGAGTGCAGGGAGACAATTTGATAAAAGTAATCAAGCCAGAACTTCAAAGTCACTGTCAACTTTTAAAAGTTATATAAACACACTCAACTAAAGAGAATTCAGTAATCCTTCAGTTAACTGTTAAAATATATATATATAGCAATAATAATTCTCTAAATGAGATATAGACAGTGACTGCTCCATAATATAAGGGATATTAGCCAACTGAATATGGCTAGGGACAGGGCAGGGTGGTGGGGGTGTCACTGTTGCATTTAGCCCCAGGCGAACATCAACGTCACCAGATAGGCCGACGCCGTCACGGCGTCCATTATCTTGCAAAGGGAGATCATTCCCCAAGAAGCAGATACCACACACGGACCTAGGTTTCAAGGTGTATTGCCTATTATCAACGTGTGGTAGGCACCGCTTCTCGAAGAACGACCAACCGTGCAAGATATATATAAAGATTTTCAAGTAAATACATTTACTGATTTCGAAAATCTGTTCGACAGCAATAATAATTCTCTAAATGAGATATAGACAGTGACTGCTCCATAATATAAGGGATATTAGCCAACTGAATATGGCTAGGGACAATACACCTTGAAACCTAGGTCTGTGTGTGGTATCCGCTTCTTGGGGAATGATCTCCTTTTGCAAGATAGAGGACGCCGTGACGGCGTCGGCCTATCTGGTGACGTTGATGTTCGCCTGGGGCTAAATGCAACAGTGACACCCCCACCACCCTGCCCTGTCCCTAGCCATATTCAGTTGGCTAATATCCCTTATATTATATATATATATATATATATATATATAACAAAGTGAAGTTGTAAGGTACTGCACGAGTGGAAATATATTTGAAAGAAGGTTTGAAAATGCAATTTTAAAGATGTTTATTCACTTGACTGATTTCACTTTTTTTCGAAAAAGATTGTCAAAAATTAAAATGTAAAGCTTTGTATAAACTTTGTTGTGTTAAGTACTGGTTATCAGAAAAGTATTAAAATACAGTTGTACATTCTTTGATAATAAGAAAATGTTAAAAACAGTTTACAAGAAAATATTTGAGAAAATATTCAACAAAAAGTATTAGGAGTTCAATAAAAATCATGTTTGTTTGGTAGTATATATATACACAGAAGGAGATATATTTAAGAGTTTACAAAGAATTTGAGATGAACCAACCTGTTTTCTTAGCATTTTTTGTTTTGTGTGAAGCACAAACCCACACACATTCCAAGAAAAAACACATACATATATATACACTTGCAATATGACTCTAGCAACCATAACCAACACTCACACACACATACACACATATGTAAATACGTACATGCACACTTACACACACCACTTTGACAATTACAAATCGCATTCACACAAACACACCCTCACATACACAGATACACACACAAACACACAACTACAACACAACCCACACAAACACACATGCATATATGCACACATATGTATATACATATTACATATATGTGTAAAAAAATCTCATCACGCAATCGAACCAATGAAAGAGCCTCTACCTGGTTGCTTAACATGCTAAACATAGCAGCCAAAGTATCCCCCTACCTAAATCACACACCCATTGTATGTAATGTCCTAGATTATCCCTAAAAAGACGGTTTGCTGAAGGCTGGAATGTCTTTGATGATCGGTTTGCAGTATCAGGGTTGATTTGAGGCTACATAACAACAACATTATGGTAAATTTCTATATTAACAACTGCACAATTTTCACTAAGGAAAAAAAATTAATATAAACAGCAGTTTGCAATGTTTCACAAAAAAGAAGAAAATATATATATATATATATATATATATATATATAACAATATATATATATATATATATATAATATATACATATATATAATATACATATATATATATACATATATATATATACATATATATATATACACATATATATATACACACATATATATATACACACATATATATATATACATATATATATACATATATATATATACAAATAATATATACCACACATATATATATATACAATATATATATACATATATATATATATACATATATATATATACATATATATATATACACATATATATATATACACATATATATATATACATATATATATATATACATATATATATATACATATATATATACTATATATATATATATATACATATATATATATATACATATATATATAATACATATAATATATATATACATATATATATTACATATATACATATATACATATATACATATAACATATATATATATACAATATATAATACATATATATATATATATATACATATATACATATATATATATACATACATATATATATATACATATATATATATACATATATATATATACATGGGTTCCGTAATGGAAGGGACTGCCTAACGCAGCTCCTGCATCACTTTGAGGACATTTGAGAGCTTTGGGAGAGGGCTCCAACACCGATGTCATCTACCTTGATTTCAGTAAGGCCTTCGACAGGGTCGATCACAAGATCCTATTGAAAAAACTATCCAACATTGGTGTCTCTGGAAAGTTACTGAAATGGATTAAGTGTTTCCTGACAGACAGATCTCAACATGTTGTGTAGTTGAAGGGGTAAATCAAGCCCAGCCAAGTCAGTAGTGGCGTTCCGCAAGGCACTGTGCTGGGCCCACTTCTTCATCATTTACGTTAATGACATTAATGACATCATCAAGCACAGCAACATAAAAATCTTTGCAGATGACTCCAAGCTACAGAAGGTCATAAATGAGGCGAGTGACCGGACATGCCTTCAGTCAGATCTACTGGCTGTTATCCAATGGGCAGAAAAAAACAATATGCTGCTGAACGAGGATAAATTTGAGCTAATCCACTTTGGAAAAGAGGATGCCCTGAAACTCCCATACTCCTTCCTTCAGGTGAAACTCTCGCGGCGTCCAACAACATCAGAGACTTGGGAGTAATTGTGGACAACAGCGTAAGCTGGGCCACTCATATAAACACCAAAGTTGACATGGCCCGCAGAATGTGTTCCTGGATTCTCAGAACTTTCCAGTCGAGAGATATCCACACCATTATCCTTCTCTTCTCCACTTTTGCCCGACCCCACTTGAATACTGTTGTCCACTGTGGTCTCCCCACACAATACAAGGTATCATAAAAGTTGAAGCACCTCAAGGGCAATCACAAAAAAGATAGATGGCATGACAGGCCTCGACTATTGGGGTCGACTAGAAAAGCTAAAACTCTATTCTCTCCAACGTCGTCTTGTGAGCGCTACATCATCTGCATGATGTGGAAAATATTCCATCAGCATTGCCCAAATGATGTTGGCATCACCTTTAAGGTACATCCAAGGCTTGGGCCCCGTGCCATCCGCCCAAACAAAAATCGCACTCTCATCTCATAACAACAATACGGCATAATTATTTCACCTCAATTGGCCCCGCTCTCTTTAACATTACACC
>NC_042997.1:131778517-131798517 GCF_006345805.1 Octopus sinensis | reverse complement strand
TTTGAAAGAGGCAGCCTTTGAGAGAAAACTAACCTTCAGATCCGTTGAAGGCAGTAATTTTATGCAGTGTCCGCTAAAATGTCAGCACAGCTATTTTTCAGAAAATCACAAATTAAATGTGAAAATTCTCTATTCGTTTTGCCCTTGTTTTTTGTTTTTAGTTGATTTTCATTTTTCTTCTCACAATTGGTTATTATTGTATTAATTTTGGGGCTAGATGTGGCAATTTCAGCTGTACTATACATGGCTTTTTAACAAACTAGCAGTATCCCCCAGCGTTGCTCGGGTTTGTTTCGACCCTTTAAAATTGGAATTTTTGAAAAGTAAAAATTTTGCATTATGTAGCTTGTTATTCTCTTTAAGTGAACATTTTTCTGGTTGAAATACACTGAAAAATGGCGACACAGCAGTAAAAAAATCATTAAAAATAGGGATTTTCATAGAAAAAAAGCATCTTTTTGATGTAAATAATAATTGGTCTTAACATGGTCCGATTTCAATTTTTTCTTGTACGGAAGGAAGAGCAAGCCTTCTCCTATCATACTCTCAATTTTGGTCAACTTGCGCCGCAGGGTCTCGGAGGAGATAGTGTTAGTTGAAGGCTACCAAACCTGTCACACACAGACAATTTCAGCTTTATATATATAGAGATTTCACTAATAATCATCTACCAGCAGTGCACGCGTGTGTGTGTATATGTGTGTGTGTGCATGTGTAGTAGGTGGCCATAGAAATACACTCCTAAAATTTGATAGCACACAAAGCAGGAACATTAGGTTTACACTAGAAATTAACGTATAAATAGTTTTCTCCATGCAAATAATCATCTTATCAAAGTAGACAATTGCTATTTCAACTGATTTGTATCTTAAGCCAGGGCTCTGACATCAGCTCCAACTCTCTTAAATTCACACTATATTTTACTATCATTTTATTATTTATAGTAGATATACTTGGAAGTAATAATTTTGTGTCTGACCTAACTTTACTCAGACAGAAAACAATAGGAGCCTCAGTCATGAGCAACTTGCAACCTACAAGACTTTCTGTGCAACACATACATAATGAAAAGTGATCCATGTCTCATGTGGCCCACTTCTCAAGAAAAGGGTTGCTCATTCCTGTTCTATATGATTGTAAGAAATATCAACCAAATTCCCTCAAAACACATCATGCTGTCTTAAAAGTAAAAGAAAAAGGAAGGATATATATTATATTATGTTATATTTTTCAGGTGCAAGAGTGGCTGTGTGGTAAGTAGCTTGCTTACCAACCACATGGTTCCAGGTTCAGTCTCATGCTGCCCTAACCACTGGGCCATTGCACCTCCACATACATATATTTTATTATATTATATATATACACACAGACACACACACAATCATATATATATATATATGCACACAAACACAATTTATACACGCATGCATTCACACATGCATGTGTGTACTCAAAGATGGAAGTGGGACTGTTCGATAATTATACAGTTTTCCCAATCTCGTGGTGCCTATTTTTAGTTGGATGAACTGGACGACTAAAGAGTCACGCGTCTTGGCCATGAAGACAATGCAGTGCAATTAATGGGTTATAAAGCACCGTCCTCTCATTGGTTTTTGAAGTCTACCATCAACTCGGACATAAACTTCCCAGTTAATGTTTAGATGCTGTATTGATTAAACGGCTGAAAATTTAATTTATATATATAAATTTTTGTTTTATTTTGACTGTTCTGAACATTATGTATTTACATGATGTTTAAAAATAAGTAAAGAAACAAGATATGGTCGGATTATTCACCAGATTAATCAATAAAATATTCATATATACACATTATACAAAAATTTGGTATAATTTAATTCCACTTTATTATTCTTCTATAGTTTGTCTTTCCCATTTTACCTACTCATAGATCAACACTCTCTCACTTTATGCCTTGGCTTTATACTGATATAAACTTGAATATAATGAAGGAGTTTCTATGTGTTCTCTCAACTTGCTAGAAATTGCAGCTAATAACTTGCATATTATACTCAAGGGTGGACTATGGGTGGACAAGGGTGGACTCGAGGATTTACGGTATCACATGATGGTTGTAAATGAGCATCATCATTATACAAGCAAAGTTGTTCATCTCTAGTCTTCTGTGTCTGGCCATGAGAAAATATTATTACTTTACTTGGAAACCGGTGAAGGTTGGTAACAGGAAGAGCATCTGGCCATAGAAAATCTACTTCAACAAATTCCATCTGACCCATTCAAGCATGAAACAGAGGACATTAAATAAATGACAAATGACACTGTCACACTCACCACAGCCACACACGTATGCATATCATAATTATATATTATGGTAGGTAATCCTTACCTGTCTGCAATTCCCATGGGTGCAACAGTTTCGATGCTAATTGACCGTTTGCTATTATGTGTAACATGACTAAGCCCAATACCAATGGACACACCTGGAACTTTCTCAATTTCAACCAATAATGGACCAGTGGCATTCTGGACAGCATCTATAAGCAATATACAGTTCACTACAGTATAGACAAATTGTAAATGCATAATGGGAGTGTTCAATGTAATACATTCTAAAAATATAATTTAACAAACAGCAGAAAACTTACTGAATCACAATGAATAATATATCTAGATTGGGGTACTTATATTAAGATATATTAGGAGTAGGGGTGGCTGTGTGGTAAGTAGCTTGCTTACCAACCACATGGTTCCGGGTTCAGTCCCACTGCGTGGCACCTTGGGCAAGTTTCTTCTACTATAGCCTCAGGCCGACCAAAGCCTTGAGTGGATTTGGTAGACAGAAACTGAAAGAAGCCTATCATTTATATGTATATATATATGTGTGTGTGTTTGTGTGTCTGTCCCCCTCCCAACATCACTTGACAACCGATGCCTGTGTGTTTACGTCCCCATAACTTAGCGGTTTGGCAAAAGAGACTGATAGAATAAGTCCTAGGCTTACAAAGAATAAGTCCTGGGGTCGATTTGCTCGACTAAAGGCGGTGCTCCAGCATGGCCACAGTCAAATGACTGAAACAAGTAAAAGAGTATGGTTATGTGGGTTGAGAAGTTTTTTCTCAACTATATGGTATCAGTTCAGTCCCACTGTGTGGCACCTTGGGCAAATGCTTTCTATGACAGCTCTTGGCTGTCTAAAGCATATATAGTATTTGGTAAATAGAAGCTCATCATGTGTACATATACCTATCAAACTATATGTGTGTGGGTGGGGGTGAGTTCTTGTCTTGACATCTCATAGTAATTGTAAATTACTGTCATAATTCCATAAGTAATGGGACTGAACCTAAAATCATGTGGTTTAGAAGCAAACTTCTTAACCACACAGCCACACCTGCTCCTACAATCTATCACATTGGAAACGGTACATGCGCCAGATTGTAGGAGCAAATAAAAGGTGGCAAGCTGGCAGAGTCGTTAGCACGCCAGCCGAAATGCTTGGCGGTATTTCGTCTGCCGCTACGTTCTGAGTTCAAATTTCGCCGAGGTAGACTTTGCCTTTCATCCTTTTGGGGGTCGATTAAATAAGTACCAGTTACGTACTGGGGTCAATATAATCGACTTAATCCGTTTGTCTGTCCTTGTTTGTCCTCTCTGTGTTTAGCCCCTCGTGGGTAGTAAAGAAATAGGTTAGGAAGTTTGTTTCCAAACCACAGATGCTATTTGAATAATATGTAACTAATTTAAAACGAAATGTCTCTTGCTTTTTTTTTTTTTTGCATACCTGGTTTATTAATCATTTTATCCACAGACAGATAGACACACACATACACACATATAAATATATATGTAAGTATGATAGGATATGCTTGATAAACAACAATTAAACCACTCAGATTTCCACTCAAATGTTAATTGCATTAAACTCCCACTGTTGCTTGTGCACAGAGGTTGTCTCCATCTATAGTATCATGTCAAGTGTTTCCATATACTAAAATATATATGTAACAACTGGAATAAATGAGTACCACATTATGACTATGTTCTTTCTCTAAATAAATGTGTATATATATATTAATCAAAGCATACAGTATTTTATATCCATTATAACTGATCTTACCAATCAGTTTTGCACTAGGGGTTCAATGGAGTTTTAGGTTAAAGTCCAATTATAAAACTCTGCACTCATCAGAGGTAGACAGTGTATAATACTGTACATTTTGATTAATATAGCTGCTTTGCTTGTTTTTGTATGTGTGTGTGTGAGGTGGGGGTGTATATATGTAGTTGATGTTAATTTAAAGGGCAGAATTCTTTAAGTGCAGTGATTAGAAGGATCCTTTGAGATAGGTAATCAGAAATTTTTTTCATCTCTCCGATAAATCTTATCCCTAATATGTTCTCCATCTCTTCCTCTTACACTCTATCGTATATATTCCAATATTCAGAAAGTGATCCATACTTACCCATCACTGAAACATCATACTCGACAAGGAACGCTGATCGTGATTCACACTTCTGCATCATGGCCATTGTTTCTGAAAGACTCAGGTGAGCTACATTGAATCCATTGATTGCAATCACTCTATCACCTGCCTTTAAATGGCCATCCCTATATAAACAAAAATCAGTTAATAAAAACAGTAAAAAAACAAAAAAAAGTAAATCAATATAAAAATATCATAAAATGTTTCAATGTTTCGAGGGGGTGGGGGAATGAGACGAATGACCAATTAGTTGCATTATCATCTCCAAATTCTGCCATTTTGACAAACAGGCTTTGTCTTTATGTTGCAAGGCCTAGTTGAAATATAAAAAAAGTATATTGAGGGAACTTAACAAAAGTTACTCTCAGGACTATAACTCAGGTAAATCAATCTAAAGACTTAGTTCTTGGTGACATGATGATGATGATGATGATGATGAAAATAATAATAATAATAATAATAATGGTCTTTGATTTTCTTCTTTGTTCACTAAACTCTGCTTGCGAAGACCTGTTGAGACAAGTGAAGTCAAAATCAAATTCGATGACTGGCATCCGTGCTAGCGGAGTGCAAAGAGCACCATACGAGGGTGATCGTTGACAGAGTGGCTAACCGGTTTCCATGCCACTGGCACATAAAAGGACACCATTTGACTGTGATCATTACCAGTGTCACCTTACTGGCACTTGTGCCTGTGCTAGTAGGGTGCCAAGAGCACCATCCGAGCGTGATCGCTGCCAGAGCAGCCAACTGGCTCCATGCCAGTGGCATATAAAAGGGCACCATTCGAGTGTGATCATTACCAAAGTCGCCTTACTGGCACCTGTGCCGGTGGCATGTGTAAAAAGATTTGAGCGAGGTCATTGCCAGTGCTGCCTGACTGGCCCCGTGCCGGTGGCACGTAAAACGCACCCACTACACTCTCGGAGTGGTTGGCGTTAGGAAGGGTATCCAGTTGTAGAAACTCTGCCAGATCAAGATTGGAGCCTGGTGTGGCTGTGTGGTTCGCCAGCCCTCAGTTAAAATCGTCCAACCCATGCCAGCATGGAAAGCGGACGTTAAACAATGATGATGATGATGATGATCATAAATGCCCTCTCATGGCTTCTGATCTTAACTGATTGGAAGTTTTTATCATGTACATGTTTTGACTTGGTATAAAAAAAAAGGGCTACAGCAAATATTCTGCTCAGTACCACAGATTTGATTCTATTCTAACACATCAGTCAAATTACATTTTTGATACATTATATATTACTAGACGGCAAGCTGGCAGAGTCATCAGTATACCAGCCAAAATGCTTAGTGGCCTTTTGTCTGTCTTTATGATCTGAGCTCAAGGTCAACTTTGCCTTTCTTCTTTTTAGAGGTCAATAAAATAAGTACCAGTCAAGTACTGGGGGGGTGGGGGGAATCAATGTATTTGACTTCCTCTCCCCTCAAGAAACTGCAGGCTCTCTACTAAAATTAGAAACCATTATTTTTTTACTAGTACATAAATAAGGTGCAGAATTTGGCCGAGCTGTTAGAGCATTAGGAAAATTGCTTTGTGCTATTTCTTCCAGCTCTTGATGAGCTGAGTTCAAATGCCATCATAGTCAACATTGCCTTTCATCCCTCCCAGATCAATAAATTAAAATACCAGTCAAAAACAGGGGATGATGGTATTGCCTAACCCCACATCTCAAAAATGTTCACCATGTGCCGAAATTAGAAACTATTTCCATTTCTTTAACCCTTTATCATTCACATTACTCTATCAAATATAATATTTATTATTTATTTACATTGTTCTGAATTAATCACGCATTATCTTGAAGCTTCAAGATTTCATTGGTGCGATTGTTTATTTTGTGAGGGTAGAGATGCATGGCTTAGTGGTCATGGTGTTGGACTCATGATCATAAGGTTGAGGTTTTGATTCCTGGAGCAGGCAATGCATTGTGTTCTTGAGCAAAACACTTCAATTCATCCTGCTACAGTCCATGCAGCTGGTAAAAGTGAGTAAATCTATGATGGACTGGCATACCATCTGTGGAAGGTGGGGAGGGGGAATATGATATACACCAGAGAAACTAGGAAACCAGCCCTATGCTCCTTACAAAGTAATTGTAAGGTAGGTGTAAGAAGCCAGATCTGGCCAGTTTGAACATAAAATGGCTAGAATATTTGGGCTGAATATTGCCAGTTTATACACTAAAAGGTTAAGTTCAAATGCTGCAATGGTCAGTTTTGCCTTTCATCACTCTGGGGTCAATAAAGCAAAGTGCCAATTGCATAACAGGGTTGATGGCATTGACTAACTCCTCCCAAAATTATCAGCCTTATGCCTAGCTCAGAAGCTGTTATTTATTATTAGTATCAAATTCGATGACTGGCATCTGTGCTAGCGGGGTCAAAGAGCACCATACGAGTGTGATTGTTGACTGAGCGGCTAACCAGATTCCGTGCCAGTGGCACATAAAAGGCACCAATCAAGTGTGAACGTTACCAGTGTCGCCTTACAGGCATTTGTGCCAGTAGGGTGCCAAGAGGGCCATCTGAGCATGATCGTTGCCAGAGCGGCTAACTGGCTTCTGTGCCGGTGGCACATAAAAGGGCACAGTTCGAGCGTGATTGTTACCAGCATCACCTTACTGGCACTTGTGCCGGTGGCATGTGTAAAATGATTCGAGCGAGGTCATTGCCAGTACTGCCTGACTGGCCCCTGTGCTGGTGGCACGTAAAAAGCACCCACTACACTCTCAGAGTGGTTGGCGCTAGGAAGGGCATCCAGCTGTAGAAACTCTGCCAGGTCAAGATTGGAGCCTGGTGCAGCCATCTGGTTCACCAGTCCTTAGTCAAAATCGTCCAACCCATGCTAGCAAGGAAAGCGGACATTAAACAATAATGATGATGATGATGATAATGATGACTACTATACTAATGAAAACTGGGTTTTCGGATCTGCTTATGTAATTTTCTTCACAACAGTATTCGATACCATTTTCTTTTTGCAGATTTTCAATAAAATTCCACAGAGCAGAAACATCATGTTTCAAGCGAAAATTGTAGAAAGACATTGAGATGTCAACCATTTCACTGAAATGCTTAAATATTTTACAATTGCTATATTTCTTGGTTGGCTAGTTGGTTGGTAAGTCGGTTGTTTGGTTTGTATGTTTATATGTGTGTTTGCAAATGCCGAAATGATTATGTAGAAATATTGATCCTATCAGCATTTATTAATGTGTGATATTAAATGTCTCACTATGGACATTTAATATGACACGCTACATAGAATTTTAGCATCATAAATATTGTATAGTTAAGATGATATGCTTCTTTACACACAACTATGTTTATTGAGTATCTTTATGTGTATGGCAATGCTTATATTTACGTGCATATATAGATATGTGTGTGTATCATCATCATCGTTTAACGTCCGTTTTCCGCGCTAGCACGGGTTGGACGGTTTCGACCGGGGTCTGGGGAGCTCGGGACTGCCCCAGGCTCCAGTCTAGTCTGGCAGTGTTTCTACAGCTGGATGCCCTTCCTAACGCCAACCACTCCGCGAGTGTAGTGGGTGTTTTTTACGTGCCACCTGCACAGGTGCCAGAGGGGTCTGGCATCGGCCACGTTCGGATGGTGCTTTTTATGGGGGGGGGTGCAGAAATATAGGGGAGCACCAGTGGGAGGGGTGGTTCAGAGGACAGGTTCTAGGCAAGTAGAACGTAGGAAATCGAGAGAGGGGTAATGCATGGTGAAATAGCGTATTGAAGAGGGGGGTTCAAAGAGTAGACACCTATAATGGTGGTGGGGGGGGTGCAGAAATATAGGGGAGCACCAGTGGGAGGGGTGGTTCTGAGGACAGGTTCTAGGCAAGTAGAACGTAGGATATCGAGAGAGGGGTAATGCATGGTGAAATAGCGTATTGAAGAGGGGGGTTCAAAGAGTAGACACCTATATGGTGGTGGGGGGGGTGCAGAAATATAGGGGAGCACCAGTGGGAGGGGTGGTTCAGAGGACAGGTTCTAGGCAAGTAGAACGTAGGATATCGAAAGAGGGGTAATGCATGGTGAAATAGCGTATTGAAGAGGGGGGTTCAAAGAGTAGACACCTATAATGGTGGTGGTGGGGGGTGCAGAAATATAGGGGAGCACCAGTGGGAGGGGTGGTTCAGAGGACAGGTTCTAGGCAAGTAGAACGTAAGATATCGAGAGAGGGGTAATGCATGGTGAAATAGCGTATTGAAGAGGGGGGTTCAAAGAGTAGACACCTATAATGGTGGTGGGAGAAACGACATCCGGTATAGTTGGAGCAAAATAGAGATATCCGGTATTGGTGGTGGTGGGGGTGGGTATGGCGGGCTGGTGCGCCGCGAAGAATCGGCGGCCAATTCGATCAGCCCTGTAAGGGAGATAGATCTTAAATATCTATAACGATAACTAATGAATTATACAGAATATGCAAAAACGAGGCGAGGCTGAAATAGTAAACAGAGTGGCGACTAGGGGGCTCAGAATAATGATACATAATAAATAATAATAAATAGAGATACGGGGTGAATTAAAGTTCAAAGATTTCTTATCTTGGGATCACATCGTTTACGGACAGACTTGGCAAAAGGAATTCGGAATCAAGAATGAGGCAGGTTACTAGCTTAAGTATGCATAGCCATGGAGAGAAGTAGGAAGAGAGGAGTCCAGACAATGTAAAAAGAGGGGGAGAGAAGGGGAAGAGAACCCCGCGAAGAATCGGCGGCCAATTCGATCAGCCCTGTAAGGGAGATAGATCTTAAATATCTATATATATATATATGTATAGATAGATATGTGTGTGTATATATATATATATACATATATGTATAGATATGTGTGTGTGTGTATATATATATATATGTATACATATATAATATATATATATACATACACACACACAGATATATATCTAGAGAGATAGAGAGATAGCTAGATATACCCAAACATACACATATATATATATAAATGTACAAGAAGAGAGAGAGAATAATAGAATAAATGATATACTATCATAGTATCATTTATTTACTATGTAAATCTCCATATATATTCATACAATGTTCTCACTAAGCTCTGCACATGTGCATGCACTCACACACACATTTTGTCATCAACTCCCAAAAGGAATTAATGCATATACACACACAAATTGTGAGCTACCAAAAGTAATGTAATAATTGATAATTATAGTTATTATATATATCCAGTGTGCACATACTTTCATCACAAGAAAATAATGTTGCTATGTTGCGCAACATAACATTTTTGTACACACTGATTACTAAAAATACAAGGTAGCATAGTATCCATATATGTTTACGAGCAAAACTCCCCCCCCCCCCACGTCCAATGGACGGTGCTGAGTTGTCAAACATTTAAACCAAATTTTCTCAAAACAACTTGTCTGACTGTCCCATAGGCCTCCTCTTTGAGAAACACTGATTTAACCTAAATTTGAGACACCAGCAAAAGAAATAAAGATAGACTTTTTTCTATTCCAAAGGAAAATGATTTTATTCACTTTATCGATCTCATTCTCACCTGGAATCAATTTTTGAAATTTTTACAAGACGTATACATGCCCTGATACCGTCAGTATCTACATATCTAATTTGAGCGCAATTGGATGGAGGATGCCCGAGATCCTAGAAGACACACACACAGATAGACAGAATGGATTTTATATAATAGCCTACCCTGGCACCTGTGCCGGTGGCACGTAAAAACCACCCACTACACTCACAGAGTGGTTGGTGTTAGGAAGGGCATCCAGCCGTAGAAACATTGCCAGATCAGACTGGGCGTGGTGCACCCTCCTGGCTTCCCAGACCCCGGTCGAACCGTCCAACCCATACTAGCATGGAAAACGGATGTTAAACGATGATGATGATTATAATATCATTTTGCAGCCTGGTATTTTAAAGAATAACTGTCCATCAACAGGCTACTGGGTGGTAGGTCTAACAAGATAACCAGCTTAAAACTACTACATGGACTTTGGATAATTTTAAGTGGAGCTTGTTTTCGTTCATGTATGTTACTGTGTCACAGAAGAGGTTTTAGAATAGGCACACAGCAACCCTGGGTGTTGTGTAAGGGGGTTAGAAGATTTGGTGATAGGAAGGCCAAAAAACACTGTCTCACAAAAACTGTTTAATCCACAGTAGTATAGCTGGCAGAAATGTTAGCATGCCGGGTGAAGTGCTTTGCAGTATTTTGTCTGCCGTTATGTTCTGAGTTCAAATTCCGCCAAGGTTGATTTTGCCTGTCATCCTTTCGGGGTCGATAAATTAAGTACCAGTTATGCACTGGGGTCGATGTTTGTCTGTCCTTGTTTGTCCCTTATGTGTTTAGCCCCTTGTGGGTAGTAAAGAAATAGGTAGTATAGGGAAGTGAATATAAAATGCTGCTGCTGTAGCTTCTGCCGACTCTCTTGCAAGCCTTCACACTAGATACCCTCTTTTACCCATATTGTCACAGCAGACATTGAGAGGATCATGTTCACATTGGTCTTCAGCAACACCAATGTGATTTATTTTGATGAACCTGAAAGGTTACAAGCACTACTACTTCTACCTTGATGAATTTAACATGCCCCATTATCTCTGTAATCTACATTGTAGCTATCCTTGAGGATTAGACTTAGGATATAATAAAATGGTTTCTAAGTATAGACAGGAGTACATATTTAGAGTGTTACCAGTTAAATGTATAAATTATTACATAACCACCACATCTGGTGTATTTGATTGTCAATATTGTAAAAGTTCAAAGTAAATGTCCACTGTTTCAATCACACTAGGAGGTACTTAACTGGTATTTAATTTATCAACCCTGAAAGGATGAAAGGCAAAGTGAACCTTGGTGGAATTTGAACTCAGAATGTAAAGGCAGATGAAATACCGCTAAGCATTTCGCCCAGCATGCTAACGTTTCTGCCAGCTTGCCACCTTGGTTATGTAATATATTATTGATAAAATGAACTCTTTGATTTAGGTCAATCAGACCCAGAAATTACTTCATAAATTAATCACCAGACCAGTAATTTTTTAGTTTTGTGATTTAAGAACTTAAGTAATCTATTTCATGACATTTTTCTTCTCCTACAACATTAAAGATTCTTCAGACTTACCGATCAGCTGGACCTCCGGCTCGAACAGAAGTTACGGTTAAAGCATGAGATTTCATTCGTTCCAAAGACAAGCCACCTCTCAGAGTGAAACCAAAGCTATTGCCTTCTTTCTCTAGAACAATTTCATGTCTCTTGCACTGGATGGAGAAGGCACTCTGGAGAGCTGGAAAATAATATTTTGACACCATTAATATTGCATATTATACATGTTTCTTTATTACCCACAAGGGGCTAAACATAGAGGGGACAAACAAGGACAGACAATCGGATTAAGTTGATTACATCGACCCCAGTGCCTAACTGATACTTAATTTATCGACCCCGAAAGGATGAAAGGCAAAGTCGACCTCGGCGGAATTTGAACTCAGAACGTAGCAGCAGATGAAATACGGCTACACATTTCGCCCGGCGTGCTAACGATTCTGCCAGCTCGCCACCTTAATATTGCATATTATATATAAAAAAGACAAATGTGTTGCTTCATATAAGATTCATATGTAGGCATGGCTGTATGGTTAAGAAGTCTGCTTGGGAACCATGTTATTAGAGGTTTGGTGCAATTACGTGAAGGTGCTTGGCTCACTGGTTAGAATGTCGGGGCTTACAATCATGAGGTAGTTTGATTCCTGGACCAAGCTGTGTGTTGTGTTCTTGAGCATGACACTTTATTTCTCATTACTCCAGTCTACTCAGCTGTAGAAATGAGCTGCAACATCAGGGTGCCAAGCTATATCTGCCTTTGCCTTTCCCTTGGATAGCATCAGTGGTATGGCGGGGTGAGGCTGGTATGCATGGGCAACTGCTGGTCTTCCATAAACAACCTTGTCCGGCCTTGTGCCTTGGAAGGGAACTTTCTAGGTGCAATCCCATGGTCATTCATGACCGAAGGAGATCTTTACCCTTTACACTGGTGCCATTTCAGGAATGCTGTCAGCTGGATTTCTACATCATCATTCATCATTGTTCAACTGTGGTTGAGACAATGGAATTTACTATGTTACACCAGACTTGACAGTCCATTATAGCATTACAGAGGTTCTGTTGCTGGATGCCTGTATCCTTGGAGATTACATCAGGGTAGGAGAGTGTGTGCCCTCTGGTATCGCGAGCAGATGGCTTCCAAAGGAGAAGAGTAGAAATTACCTTGTTTTCAGCTCTACAACAATGTCCAGCAAACTGGACTCTTCTACCTTTCACAAGAGATCATACAGGTGGTAATTTCCCATATATTTGTACTTTGGTTGGATGACATTTCCACGAGAGATTTTGAGCATTCTACAGTACATTCACAGGTTGACCAATACTTGCATGTGAAAATGGTAGACAGAAACTGAAGGAACCTATTGTATATGTGTGTGTATATATGTGCATACGTCTGTGTGCATATTTGTATTTGCGTGAATGAGTTCATATTTTTCCTCATCTTAATGTTTATTTGGTGATTGGAAACAAGTCACTATCAAAACAAACAGCGTTATTCGCTTCCAATTCACTGCATAACAATGTCCAGGATTTTTGTTGTTTGATAGACTACAGGATTATTATCTTGCTTGGAAACAGGTGAGGATTGATTACAAGAAGGGCAACCAGCCAAATTTTACTTGACCCATGCAAACATGGAAAAGTGGACTTCAAAATGATGATAATGATGATGATTGTATTTATACTCTTTTACTTGTTTCAGTCATTTGACTGTGGCCATGCTGGAGCACCACCTTTAGACAATCAAAACGACCCCAGGACTTATTCTTTGTAAGCCCGGTATTTATTCTATCGGTCTCTTTTGCTGAACCGCTAAGTTACATAAACACACCAGCATCGGTTGTCAAGCGATGTTGGAGGGACAAACACAGACACACAAACATATACATACACATATATATATATATATATATCGATGGGCTTCTTTCAGTTTCCATCTACCAAATCCACTCACAAGGCTTTGGTCGACCAAAAGCTGTAGTAGAAGACACTTGCCCAAGGTGCCACGCAGTGGGACTGAACCCAGAACAATGTGGTTGGTAAGCAAGCTACTTACCACACAGAAGTAAACTGAAGTGAGTGTTTCTATGTTACCGCTACCCCTAACCTGTTATAAAAAGCTGTTCAATCTTCCTCAAACCACACATTACCATCCTAAAAGACATTTGGATAATCTTGGATAATGAAATCTCTCTCTATATAAACGGCAGTTTGTCTGTGTGTGTTTCTGTGTGTCTGTTTGGTTGTACCCTCACCCTGACCACGGCTTTCAACCGATTCTGATGAAACTTGACACACACATAGCCCAATGTCATAATTCAAAACTAACGCAGCGAAAATTTTTAAAAGTTCCCCCAGTTCTGAAAAAAATCGATAAATTCGACATGGGGTCGAGAATCAGAAACACAAACCACAGACTGTCTAGGGGACGCAACTCGACCTTTTTTTAACTCTCAAAAAAAATTTACCATAATTTTTTTTCCATTTTTTGGCTATTTTTTGGCTATAACTCTCTAAAAATGCTTTATAGTTATTTCCCTTACAAACCTGAGCAACGCCGGGCGATACTGCTAGTCCTAGATAAAACTGACGAAAAGAGTTGGGGAAATAAACTTGCAATCACTGAAATAGGCCACAATTAATACTACTTGATAAGTTTTTAGGGAATGTTGTGCAGCTTAAGGATCAATATACTGTTATTTGAATTCAAGATCAATATTTATAGAATGATCTTTAAATTCAAATATGTTTAGATTAAGGATCAATATATTGTTATTTGAATTAAATATCAATATTTATAGCAATGTTCAATGGGATTATGACTAAAACGTCAATGAGGGAGCCTTTACTCAGTCACTGAACATGACAAAAATAACAAAGTTCTCCCCAGTTAGACCCTGCTGTCTTGAAATAAGGACACAGCAGACAATATGGTCCCACAAATACAAAACGATGGAAAGGTCATACTTGGAGTTCTTTTAACTGCTTTTAATATTCAGTCAAAGCTGATCTGAAGTTAAAAAGCCCCAGAACAAACACTCAATAACAAAATCTTTAGTCCCTTTATAACGAGTATTATTATTATTATTATTATTAATTGGTCCCAAAACAGTTATCATAACTAATGTGGTCAGTATCTTGAAAGGATAAGAAAACAGATATCAAATGATGATAACAGCAGCTCTCTCCCCTATCACTAACAACATTAAAAGACTAAGATTTACACTTAGTACACTAGGTATATGTGCCACAGGATAAGGGCACTATTATTCTTGCTTTATAAATAGGGGTTCCAAGGTTGGATTTATTCCGGTACTTTCTCTCCCTCTACACAAACACAACACATGTGCATGATTACCATATCAGATAATGATCAGAAATAAAACCAATTGAAACATGAAACAGAGTAGATATTAATTCTGTGTTCACACTTGTGCACACACACACACACACACACATAGCACAGATATGGCTGTGTTTTCAAGAAGTTAGCTTTGCAGCTGTGTGGTTTCAGGCTCAATCCCAATGTACAGCACAATGAGTAAATGTCTGCTACTATAACCTGGGTTGATCAATGCCTTGTGGGTGAATTTGGTAGACTGTATGTGTATCTATATGCATATCTGTTAGTGTTTGTTTCCCATCAGTTGACAACCAGTGTTGGTTTGTTTACATTCCTGTAATCTAGCAGTTCAGTAAAAAGCAATTCTTAGAATAAGTATCAGAAAATAAAATAACTACTAAGGTTAGTTAATCAGATAAACTTTTCAGATGGTGCTCCAGTATGGCCACAGTTCAATGACTGAAGCAAGTAAAAGAGTAAAGAGTGTAAAGAAAAGGTCAAAGAGTTAAAAATAATATTGGAAACAACAACGTATCTCAAACATTTCATGATTTCCCTTATTTATATCAATCAATCAATGCTTCTTGTCAACTACAAAACTGTACTCAAGATAATCTACAAGGAGAGCTAATTCAATTACAACTAACTACTTGTTGAACTTTGGGAGTAGACATTTTGATTACATATTTTAATAAATGCATGCAACAAATTTCTATGAAAAATTTGAATTTATTGATATTTTATCATCACTATCATTGGAATTACTATTATTATTAGCATCATCATCATCATAATCTTACTGATGATGACAACCTTTAGGATGTTATCCTTCCAATATATATTATTGTTAATCATTTTTGGTAATTATTTTATGAACCCCCAAGAGAGATGAAGGACAATGTGTATATTTTGATTATCTCCACTAACATGAGATAACTATAATCTGTTTAGGCACGAGAGTACCATCATTCTGTATATGTGTGTGAGTATATACATACACACAATAGGTGCATGCATGGCATAAATGGAAACATGGAATAGATGCAAGAAGGGCATAAATCTATGGTTAATATTTGCTTTCCAAACGCATGGTTTTGGGTTCAGTTGCACTGTGTGGAACCTTGGGCGAGTGCCTTTAACTATGGCACAAGGCTGAGCAAAACCTTGTAAGTGGATTTTATAGAGAGAAACTGAAGGAAGTCTCTTGTATGTAAGAAGGTGTGAGTGTGTGTGTGTGTGTGTGTCATTGTTTGTGTCTTCTTGATTTGCTAGATACACTATATGATGATTAATCCTTTGGCATTCAGATTCCTTTGTAAAATATAATGCTTCTTTATTCATGTTGTTTTGAATTAATCATGCATTATCATATCTGATACTTATTTGTATTTTCTGATAATTATTTGCTTTTTACTGAACTGCTAGGTTACAGGGATGCAAACAAACCAGCCCTGGTTGCCAACTGATGGGAAACAAACACTAACAGATATGCATATAGATACACGTGCACATACAGTCTACCAAATTCACCTACAAGGTATTGATATGATGAATATCAAAATTGATATTCATCATATCAATTTTGATGATAAAATTGTTTAATTTTAGAATGACATTGTAGATTATGTGAGAGAGAGAGCAGATCTAGCTGGTTTGAATATAAAACAGACTGAATATTTGGGCCAGATATGGAAGGTTAAAATGCTAAAGGATTAAGCTTTCTGTGACACACTATCAGCCCTTTGGCTTACAGTAAAATGGGCTAAACGTTACACGTATGCATACCTGTCTAGAAGTCAGGCATATATGGGAGACCCCCTTCAGTCATGAATGACCATGGGATTGCACCTAGAAAGTTACCCTCCTAGGTACAAGTGCGAGCAAGGTTGTTTATGGAAAGCCAGCAGTCGCCCATGCATACCATCCTACCCTCTCCACACCAATGATGTTATCCAAGGGGGAGACAAAAGGGCCGATACAGCTTGGCACCAGTGATGTCGCACTCATTTCTACAGCTGAGTTAACTGGAGCAACGTGAAATAAAGTGGCTTGCTCAAGAACACAACATGGAGCCCGGTCCAGGAATTGAACTCACCACCTTGCGATTGTGAGTCCGAGGCTTTAACCACTGAGCCATGTGCCTTCACAGTCAGGCATATATATATACCTGTAACAGTAGAGCTATTACAGAAATTGTCCTTCTGAAGTCAGCATTGATTGAGTGGACCTATAATTAAAGACATTCTACTCATGACCATCCTGTCAGTGTGTATATCCTGAAGTAACATCATCTAATGTGTCCTTCCCATTTTAAGATAATGGTACATGGTGGTGATTTGAAAGACAATGGTGTGAAGGGTGATAATGGTATAGAGATGTCACTCAGCTGCTATTTCTGGCAGGTTGAGTAACTAGACAGAAATTCCTTTGCCAACTCATAGAGTAGCATGGTACTGAAACAGGGCGTGTTTAACATTACAATATATATTTAAGGTTAACTTAAATATTCTTTTATAAAATAAATGCCACATTTTTAAAGGATACTATACAACATTTATATTTAGTGCAGATAATGTGAAATAAATACTATATAAAAAAATAAGTGCAAAATTGTATTAATAGCACATCCTGAAGTGACACACTTTTGGCTGAAGACGATATATGACACATGTGGGTGTGTATATGTATCTACCTTTGTTTATTTATATATGTGTATATATATATATATATATTTATATATGTGTGTGTGTATATATATATATATATATATATATATATATATTATACATACATGGAAGCACTCCGTCGGTTACGACGATGAGGGTTCCGGTTGATCCGAATCAACGGAACAGCCTGCTCGTGAAATTAACATGTATGCGGCTGAGCACTCCACAGACACGTGTACCCTTAACATAGTTCTCGGGGATATTCAGCGTGACACAGAGAGTGACAAGGCTGGCCCTTTGAAATACAGGTACAACAGAAACAGGAAGTAAGAGTGAGAGAAAGTTGTGGTGAAAGAGTACAGCAGGGATCACCACCATCACCTGCCGGAGCTTTGTGGAACTTTTAGGTGTTTTCGCTCAATAAACACTCACAACGCCCAGTTTGGGAATCGAAACCGCGATCCTATGACCGCGAGTCCGCTGCCCTAACCACTGGGCCATTGCGCCTCCACATATATATACATATGTACACACACTCATATGTATATATAAAAATGGATTCTCTGTCAACTTTGACAATGAATATTTCAATTAGTTGATCAACTAAGCTACCCTCTCATTATATTAGCATGTAAGTGGCAGAGTATTCCGTAAACACAGGTACCCTTAACATAATCCTCCGATAGAATCAGTACAACACAAAGTGTGACACAGAGAGTCCTTTGAACTACAGATATAGTCCATCCAATGATCTGCGATAGTTTTGTCTACCCAATTTCATGCACAAATCTAATGTCAAACTAAGACTTGTGTGTGTACATATGTATGTGTGTGTCTATGTGCACGCATGTATGTATGTATGTATGATGTATGTATGCATGCATGCATGTAAAATAACACTAAATGTCAGAATTGTTAGCATACTGGACGAAAAACAGCGGTGTTTTATCCTTCCTTACACCCTGAGTTCAAATACCAATGAGGTTGACTTCGCCTTTCATCCTTTCAAGGTCAATGAAATAAGGACCAGTTAGGTACTGGGGTCAGTGTAATTGATTTAACTACTGCTGTGTAAGAGTATAAGAAGTGCACTCCTCTGCCAAGCCATGTCAAGCCAGTGTGGCAAAGTAGGTTCATCAAACCAGTATGATCTCAAGTTCAAGTTCAGGCTATAGTTCATGGAGAGAACATGCTGAGGCTTTTGAGCTGCAGTGGACTGAAGATAGTCAATCCAATTCAGAAATCAAATTCGATGACTGGCATCCGTGCTAGTGGAGCACTAAGAGCACCATCCAAGCATGATCGTTGCCAGAACAGATAATTGGCCTCCGTGCCGGTGGCATGTAAAAAGCACCATTCGAGCGTGATCATTACCAGTGTCACCTTACTGGCGCTTGTGCCGGTGGTATGTGAAAAACATTCGAGCGAGGTCATTGCCAGTGCCGCTGGACTGGCTCCTGTGCAGGTGGCACATAAAAACACCATTTGAGCGTGGTCGTTGCCAGTACTGCCTGACTGGCCCTCGTGCCGGAGGCATGTAAAAGCACCCACTACACTCTCGGAGTGGTTGGTGTTATGAAGGGCATCCAGCTGTAGAAACTCTGCCAGTTCAGACTGGAGTCTGGTGCAGCCATCTGGTTCATCAGTCTTCAGTCAAATCGTCCAACCCATGCTAGCATGGAGAGCGGGCATTAAACAATGACGATGATGATGCTGCACTTTACAATCAGTATATGTGATTTACATCATATATTAACATATAAAAAATTTTAATGAAATAAAAAAAAATGTTATGCATGGCAAAGAGAAATACAATTTTGCTTATAAAGAATCTTTATATAAAGCCAACTTGAAGTACTGTATACTGAAAAATTATCCAGTTAAAGCAAACAGAAATGGAAGTTTTTTTCAGCATTTCCTGCTTATAGCAATGCCATATCACTCATGGCCATTCTCACCCACGTGAAACTCTAGAACTTGTTTTAATGGTAAATAGGTAAGAACAATGAAAATACTTATAACTAGAATCATTACATAACTGAAAACTGGGTTATTGGATTTGTTTGTTCCACAATCTAAGCAACAACATCAGTTAATTTGTATCTTAAAGGTTTATTTTTTCCTTCTTTTATTTTTCTTTTTATTTATTTTGACTCCAGTTAAAAACAGAAAAATCAAAATGGTACATGTACAAGTTTGTTCTGGAATCGGTCCTCACCTGATTCAGGAACTTCATATTCCACCTCTAGTATGACTTGCTCTCCAGCATTCTTCAGCAGATTCACTATTTCTTCATGTTTCAAGGCTGATGTACGAATGCCATTCACAGACAGTATGAAATCGCCAACTTCAAGAGCATCGCATCTATGGAGAGGGAAATAAAATAGCTCT
>NC_042997.1:131764471-131778417 GCF_006345805.1 Octopus sinensis | reverse complement strand
ATGAGTTAAAGAGTGGAAAGTGGGTTGGGAGGTGATTTCTGTAGGTTGTAGGAACCTGGAAGAAGTAATGGGAGAATTATTAGAATACTATCTGGGACGTGACACAGTAAGGGTGATGAGAGAGGTAGTGTGGACAATAAAATTAATCTCCAGGAATGTGAAATTTTAATAAGTGCTTCCAATTTACTCTATAAAAAAAGGTGAAAGGTCCCACATGTTATATGCATGGAAAGTGGTGAATGGTACGATGCCAAAAGTTTTAAAATAATAAATCAACGTCTACACTGGAATGAAATTGTTTGTGGATATATATAATTATAATATATAATATAATATGATATGATCTATATATCTATATCTATCTATCTATCTATCTATCTACCTATCCTATCTATCTATCTATCTATCTATCTATCTATCTATCTATCTATTCTATCTATCTATCTATCTATCTATCTATCTATACCTACATATATATATGTATATATATATATATATTATATATATATATATAGATATATATATATATATATATACATATATATACATCTATATATATATCATATACACATACATACAAATAGGACACATTATATGATATGCATGAATGTATGTATGTTGTCATGCACAGTGATATAATTGAATGTACCCATAGATCTAAACTCGTATATGGTCGCGCAAGTATTCAAATGTACCTCGATCTGTCACCTTTATAATCATGAGGAAATTATAATTCGTATGCGCCATTCATCATATCTAATGGTATAATGAGGGCAGTGGATATTAGAATCGGTACAGTGCAATACAAAATGCTTTCGCACTAAATTTATTACTTTTCTTAACGCTATCGATCATTATATGATATAAGCCCATGGTATGGAAAATGACAGCGTTATTTAATTGTCCTCTAGTATTAGAGTGAGATCAAATTCCATCGTGGTCGCATTTGGCTTTCATCTATGTAGGGTCTATTAAATCAGACCGATTTATATGAAACCAATTATACGACCCCTGATCGTAAGGTCATGAGTTCAATTCCAGGGCGGCGCGTTGTGTCCTTGGGCAAGACACTTTATTTCACGTTGCTCCTGTCCACTCAGCTGGCAAAAAATGAGTAGTACCATGTATTTCAAAGGGTTAGCTTTGTCACACTCTGTGTCATACTGAATCTCCCCGAGAACTACGTTAAGGGTACCCGTGTTTGGAGTGCTCAGCACCTTGCACGTTAATTCACGAGCAGGCTGTTCCGTTGATCATATCAGCTGGGACCCTCATCGTCGCAACCGACGGAGTGCTCCTTTTTTTAAATACAAATACATTTACTTAAATACAAATAAGAATTTCAATTCCTTAATTAAAAATGAGAGAGAGACCCGGAGAATGGAGAAGCACGACATTGACGACGATGAAAGAACTGAGAAACCTAGCTGATTGAGTGAGCGATTAATCAAACGACGATTAGTTGATGGTTAAATGTTTAATTATTTGACCAATAATTAAAAGAAGTGAAATAGAAACAGTGCATGTGTTTACTAGAGACATAGTGATCCCAAGATAAAACAAAGTATATACAGAAATATATAAAAAGAATATCAGATCATAGCTTTGTTTAAGTGTCCATACAGAAGCTTATGATAACAATCTCCCCCGTCTGTCCCTCTGCTTCCAGTTTCTAGACGTTACTTTCTATATCAAAATGTAAACTTTGGGGAAGAAATATTTTTTGTTGTCTTATATTAGTATTTTGCATTCACAATATATATTTATATATTTTATCGTTACTTGTTTGAATCATTGGAGTGCGGCCTTACTGGGACACTGCCTTGAAGAATTTTAGTGGAAAGAATCAAGTCCAATACTTAAATTTTTATCTTTTCGGTTTGAACGGCAGTTTTTTAACATAATTTCTACGTAACTAAACACTTTAAACTTCGTATACTGGTAGAATGTGTTAATAAAACATATTTTTCTCTTGGCTTTATTCAGAAAATTCTATAGTTTGTAAGATATTTGTTGTTTTTATCTTCAATTTCTGCAATTTCAACCAATCAATGACGTCTATTGAGGTGAAAACATTCTGTGCTGTATGGAAATATCCCTCGTTTAAGAAACAGATTGGGTTTATTTACATTTCTGAAGAAAAAAGATACCCTTCCCCCACCACTAACCCTAACTAACCCTGACTCTAACCTTAACCCTAAAATGGTTATCGATCTATTGAAATGCAATAGATCGATACTAGGGTCATAATTATGGGTGACAATTTCACATGACACCGGTAGAAAAAAACTGCCGTTCAAACCGAAAAGATCCTAAAGTTTTGCTAAGCCTGGTACTCATTCTGTCGGTCTCCTTTGCCGCATCGCCAAATTATGGACTAAATACACCAACACCAGATGTTAGAGCGGTGCCTCGTTGAGGACCCATATAAGTTTCGTAGAGGATTAGTAATTTTTAGGACGGAAGTATTTTCTTGATTCTGTATATAAAGACCAGTCTTTGAGATGCAATAAAAGATATAAGCCACTGATTTAAGGCATAGCATATTTTAGTGACTTTATGGTTTGTAGTTGTATGTTGTTCGTAGTCAGGTTGGGCTCTTATGCGATAATGCTGTTTAAACCTAGTGTGATTCGGGTAACGTAATATTGTTCGTGCTTAAGGTGATTCCCGATGCGATAATATTGTCTAAATGTGGAGTGATTCGGATACGATAATGTTATTCAAATTTTGAGGTGATTCATGTTCGATAACGTTGTCCTCATTTAGGATGATTCGAGTTTGATCATATTTTCCTGTTTTATGTTCTTAAATCATTATCATTCTCAGAATGTTTGCTTAATTTATATTTAATGCTAACAATGTCTGTCTTTAGAAATGTTATCATTAGCATTGAATAATCCGAAACTCTTTGAAACGACACGAATATGTCATGATGTAATTTTCCAGCTCGTAAAATAAAGTTGTTGGCCTTGAGTGTCTGCCACTCAAGCTGAAGGACATTGGGGTGGAGATTAACTGACATATTAGATTGCCTGATTCTATATACAGTATTTTAATATTTTCATGCGTTAGTGATATTTAGATGTACATGTATTTGATAGCTTATAATAGAGAATCCTTGAATTTTCTTTTATACAAATGTCTAATAGGCTTAAACGCTGTAGTTAAGATAATACACGACTTTTTGTATTAAATTAATACTCAATCTAAATTTACATATTAAAATCAGTTTCTAATGTAGGCAACATTTCAGCAGCTATGTGGAGAAAGTATTAGGAAATAGCATCGATCCTAATTTCTGACTGGTACTTCATTTTATCTATTTCTTTACTACCCATAAGGGGCTAAACACAGAGGGGACAAACAAGGACAGACAAACGGATTAAGTCGATTACATTGACCCCAGTGCGTAACTTGTACTTTACCTATCAACCCCGAAAGAATGAAAGGCAAAGTCGACCTCGGCGAAATTTGAACCCAGAGCGTAACGGCAGACGAAATACGTCTACGTATTTCGCCCGGCGTGTTAACGTTTCTGCCAGCTCGCCGCATTAAACTTTATTTTATGAACTTTATTTTATGGTACTTTATTTTATCAACTCCTAAAAGGTAATTTAATCACGACGGAATTTGAAACTAGAACGTAAGAGATCCCGGATGGCAAAAAGAGATACTGAATGGTAGATTGCCAGATGCTCTGGCAGCTTCGCAAGTTAACCGCCTCCTCACAACACATAACAAATAATTTGATATAATGATTGATTATGATAATTAATTTAGTCTTGAACATTCATATTTTGAGTTCATATTGAAAAGAAAATGATTTATAGTTTATCATTCTTGGGTTAATAACTAAACAAAAATAATTTATTGCACATATCACAATGACTTATCAACAACTATAGGTCAGATATAAAACACTTGAGATTAAAACACCTTAACCTTTTCAGTTGGCAAACTATCTGCAAAATAACCTGAAAACTGAATTATGAGCTCGTTATGTTGTAACCATTCGTTAAACCTTGGAACAGAAACTTACATTAGTAATTATAAATTGGCACGTCACAAACTTACACAAAAATCTATAGTCATTTGTTAAATTTCTAATGTTGCAAATAAAGGTTGATTTAAATCTATATGTGTTTAGGTGAGAAGTTACAGGCAAAATGGATATCGCTACGATCTCTTATGGCTAAGACCTACTGTAACAAATGGCATTTACGATCACATGAAGGAGTTTATGTTGTGATATCTTACAACGAAGGTAGAGAACAGATAGAGTCGTTTGAACGTCGGACATTAATGCCTTGCAATATTGTTTCCAGCTTTCTGCGATTTTAGGTTCAATGGTCGACTCAGCATTTTGTCCTTTCAGGGTCAATGAATAAAGAACCAATCCATTCATCTATCTTTATTTCTCTCCCTCTCCTCTCTCTCTCACTCACTCATTTGATTACACATAAAGAAACCAGCAAACGGATATTCATATCACGGTCCTAACGTTCTTTTCACAATTCCTTGGCTAAGAATGAAAGAACGATTTCATAATCTGAGACGACGATCTAATTTAACCAGAGAACATTTAGGTGGTTGTTTGATCTACTGATATTAAATCATGGCGGTGAGCAGGCAGAAACCTTAGCACGCCGGGCGAAATGCGTAGCCGTATTTCGTCTGTCGTTACGTTCTGAGTTCAAATTCCGCCGAGGTCGACTTTGCCTTTCATCCTTTCGGGGTCGATAAATTAAGTCCCAGTTACGCACTGGGATCGATCTAATCGACTTAATCCGTCTGTCTGTCCTTGTTTGTCCCCTCTGTGTGTAGCCCCTTGCGGGTAGTAAAGAAATAGATTTTAAATCATGGCGTCTTGCGTACGTTCGTGCATATATCGAGGACCACCAAGGAAGACGGAAGTATGCACAATTGGCCTATCCCGCCAGGGAAAACATCGTTATCGATGTGAAGTTTAAGAAAAATCGGTCGAGTCGTATTGGCGCAAAACGAGGACATACCGATACACACAGACAAACAGACATTTTCAGTTTTAATATGTAAAATGAGAACAAAACGTAAGAACCAGTAGTACACTGTAGATTTAATTATATATTCTACTAACTTCTCCAGGCTTTTACAAATGTATGCAATGCAAAACTTTAGTTCTTTAGCCTCAATTCAATATCATGAATCAAAAATAGGATCAAAAGCATTTCAGCCGTAGGCATTCCGTTCCTTAGTTTATTCTTCTAGGTCAATATTATTTGGTGTATCCTTGTGGTTCTAACATTACAAGAAGTCACTGAAAGAGAATTTGGCTAATATCTGTTGGAGGTCGAGTGACTACGTTGATGATTTTTCATTAATATTGGTATTTATCCAAATGATTTGTATAAGCACACGCATGGCTGTATGATTAACAGATGTGAGACAAATTATACAATACTGATATTTGAGAATATACACACACACACATATACACATATATACATAGAAACATATACATGCATATATATATACATGCATAGATATCTATATATACATATGCATATATCTATATATACATATACATACGTGTATATATATATATACATATACATACACAAATATATATATGTATTCATACGTCAGCGTGTTAACTTTTTAGTGATATTGTTGCTTATTTGCGTATTTTTCGACTCTAACTTCTAGCAAAGCTGGTACTATCTTGTATCCTAGATTATAAATGACCTACCTGTCTGTCTGTCTATCTATCTATCTATCTATCTATCTATCTATCTATCTATCTATCTATCTATCTATCTATCTATCTATATATCTATCTAATCTATCTGTATATATATATATATCGTTGCTATTATGCTAAACTGTCGTATGTCCAAATTTGGCCAGATGCGTTTTTTTCAATATCTTATTTTGCTTGCAATAGGCGGTTCTTCTGATCAAACTATCTTATCTCCAGCTAATTCAGATGAAAATTGTCAAAGTGTAATACAACGGTGTAGTAAGCCCCACATGCGACAGTTTTAGAAAAATATCCTCACTGAAAATATACAATCATAGAGTTACGATTTTATGCATTCCACAAAGTATTATTGTTAAGCTGAAACTGTTGCTAATGTATTTTTGCATTTTCTGAAAAAGCAACATTTTGGACTTACGACACTTTTGAATAATAGCAATGATATATAAGTAAGGATAAATGGTAAAGAGCTCCTTCAATCATGAATGGGATTGGAATTGCACTTAAAAATTTCCTTTCCAAGGCACAAGTCCAAGCAAGATTATTTATGGAAGACCAACAGTCGCACATTCATAACAGTCTCCTCTCTCCACGACGCCGATGTTATCCAAGGGAAAAGCATTTCTAAAGCTGAGTGAACTGGAGCAACGTGAAATAAAGTGTCTCGCCCAAGAACATAACACACAGCCCGGTCCGGGAATCGAACTCACTATCTAATGATTGTGAGCCTGATATTCTAACCACTGAGCCATGCGCTTTCACACACACACACACGCAAATATGCATACACACACACACATATATATGCGTGTGTTTGTGCGTATATACATTCCAGTTCTTCGATTTGTAATTTATTTTTTCCCTCAGCCTGTGCAACTATAGAATGTCAATGTGTGTCAGAGTCGTTTAGTTTCTTCTCTTCTAATCCCCTGACACTAATTCCACGTGTCTATTTCTTTTCTGTCATTCCTGTCAATTTCTATAAACGGTAATTCCACTGGATAAATCAACAAATGAAACTCGATCAAACAATGGTGTCACATCGACTGATTCTTCAATTCTATGTCAGCATTCAAAAGCTTAAACCGGAATTCTAAACTGTTTAGCAAGCCAAATTTATGCATATTCTAATTTTTCTTTAATCGATTTTAGTATTGGAATTATATTCCTGTGCCAAGACTTAACTGCTTCCTTATCCGTTTCCTATTACGCTCTAATGACTGCTTCTGGTCTAGAAATCCAGAGAGTACAATGAGACACGCACGTGTTATCTTATTCTATTTTCTCTAATCAACAATTTAACATAATTTTACAATACACTTCTGCAACAATGAATATTATTTGTGGTTCGTCTGGTTATTTTTTTTAAGTCAGGGAAAAGGTTTCAGGATTAAAGTATTATTTAATGGAAAACAAAGTGACACGCGTTTGAAATCGTTCAAGCATATATTTTTTTCTCTTTTAATATGTATGTCTGTATTTAACCGTGTAGCATGCACTGTTAAATGTGAACTCCTCGAACTGCCGATGTCAGGATACCTTTAAGATGATACAGTGGAGTAGTCTTCCCTTACATACTTTAGGCGTATAAGATAATCTGATGCCAGTGCTGCGTTCTAACAATACATTAAATAATTATATTCGCTCAGTTAAGCGAACATATTGGAATTAAGACCTTGATCTATTGAGATTCAAGTGTCTTGAACAGATAGCCTGCGCAGCTCCATTGACACGGACGTGAACTACCAACCTCTCGGCCAAAAGTTCATTATTCTCTCGATTATCTCACCTGTAACAGTTTCTCATGAGCCATTATTTCACTATACAGAATATCGAAGATATTAATTATCCTGCGCCGTGCTGCGGAGGATCGGCCCTATTCAGTTCAGTATCATCAAGGGTGGTAGTAGTAACATTGATGAGGGCATTAGCAAAGTGAATAAAGGATTATTAAAGTAGAGGGATTTTGTGTACTGGGCTTTGTTGGACAAGAATTTACAACCTACGCTTCAGCAGATACCAACTTGAATGTAAATGAAAAGACTTTGTCTCTTGTGATTTATCGTAGATACTTCATTCTCCTTCAGAATTCGAGTAAAGTGTGAATCATAATAATGAGATCTCACTCCAGCCATAGGTACTTGCATTTAAAATGTGTCCAAAACCAGTATATCTATCTATCTATCTATCTATCTATCTATCTATCTATCTATCTATCTATCTATCTATCTATCTATCTATCTATCTATCTCTATCTGTCCATCCATCCATCAATCTAACTGTCTATTTATCCATCCATCCATCCATCCATCCATCTATCCATCCATCCATCAAGCTGTCTATCTATCTATCTATCTATCTATCTATCTATCTATCTATCTATCTATCTATCTATCTATCTATCTATCTATCTATCTATCTATCTATCTATCTCTCACAATGGACGGACGCTAGTCATATCGGCTCCACGTAAGTTGGCCACTTTTACATGTTTAAAACTCCTTGTTGTCAAATATTTTGTTTTAATCGTTGTGCAAGTTCCTTCACTAAAAAACCTGAGAATTATTCACGCAGAATTCCGCCCCTGTATGGACGAAATTACCAAAAACTTTCAAAACTTTCGTTGGTTCTTTTTAGCCATTTTTTTAATTTTGAAAATGGCAACTAGAAACCACGTGGCTAGCCCGCCAGTCATGCAGAACGGTAGCGAAACACTATTGCTACCACTAGTTGCTAAACCTAGCAGCTTGAACACCGCTGTCACCACCAACACCACCACCACCAACAACAACAGAAAAACAAACGTCGCAAGACCATTCACCATCGCCGCGACCGAAGACATTAACTTAGATTTCCCCCACTCCCTACACCACTTGTCGATGATAAATGGACGGAGAAAGGGATTTCAAAAACGAATACAGACGAAAACATGAATGCCAGCACCACCAACATCACCACCAACAACAACAACAACGAAATGGGCACAAAGCCGCCTACCAAAGACAACTCCGCCAACACCAACACCACTACTACGACTTCAACTGCTACAACTAACCCTTCTGCTGCTAACACCGCCAACACCAACACCACTACCACGACTTCAACTGCTAAAACTAACCCTTCTGCTGCTAACACCGCCAAATTTAAAACGAATTTCGCGGATGTGACAAAACAAAAACGAACAATTGTAAAATTCACCACACAGGAAATAAACCGCACAAAAGCACTCTTCACCAAAGAAGGAGACAAATTGCATCTTCACATTCCACAACACATCGTGGAAAACACACACAAAAAAACAATAATCTATAAAGTAATAAACAAGAAAACAAGACGACCAGAAAATGCACCGCAGGAAAAAATTGAAAAATGCCTTCGTCCTGCATGGGACTCCAAGGAATATATCAGTTGGGGAAATAAATTTGGTACAGTCCAAGTACATTTCCTCAACGAAAATTTAGCAAAACGTTTTTCCACATTGGAGCTGCATTCAGACGACTTGGTAATGATAGCAATCCATTTAAACAAGAGAGTCACGAACATCCAAATAAAAAATGTACCCCCTGAAGTCGAAACACAATGGTTAGTCTCTGCCATCTGCTTTGAAATGGCTGAGGCAATGTCAGAGACAAACATCCTTGAAATCGCTGTTCTAGGAGAGAAAGACTATGTGGGAAAATCAATCGAATTCCTTCTTCAATTGGATGAAGCAGCAAGAGAGAAGATACCCACCACTATAGAACTGCCAGGAGGCTACAAACTTTATGTAGTGGTAGAGGGCAGGCGACCACGCTGCTATTTGTGTGGAAGCGAAACACACTTGAAAAAGACGTGCCCAAACACCACTGCACACCAACAGCAACAACAACAACCACTACCACAACCAAAGCACTCCGGAAAAAAAGCTCTACTACCCACACCAGCATCAACACAGAAGACGACAAGAGAAGCACACCAAGCTAATGCGTCATCAACCAAAAACCACTCAACACCTGAAAAAATACCAACACCACCAACAACAGCAAGAACCAAAGGAACAGAAAAACAAAGAAAACACACAAAAACTGATCCCCCATCCCTTATACCGCACTCACCACACACAAACTCTCAACAACCAACAGCAACGAAAACAACAGCACAACCACTTACACAGATATACATAGAAGCCTACAACATACCCCTACCCCCTACTGATTCCTCAGAAATTTCGTCGGAAGACGAAACCAGTGAGGAATGGCAAATAGCTACAAAAAGAAGGAAAATAAAGAGCAGAAACACAACCAAACCAAATGCAAACACGAACAAAGCAGGGGGAAATACATCTCCCGAATACATTTCAAAACCCAACACAAACAACAGCCACACCAACACCACAAAAATATATACAGCAAACATGCTCACAGCTATAGACACCAAAAACACAAATTTGATGGAATACATCCAATCAAAAACAAACATAACAGAAGATGACATAAAACAAACAATCACCCACACACAACACCACCAGACCACATCAAAATATTACACATCTCCAAAAGTCTGCACCACACACTCAAAGGCATTTTCCCCAGTGCGGTTGGTAAATGCCAAAAATATCTCACAAAGAAACTGTACTGGGATCTCTTCGAGGACAAACCAAAGGAGGAGAAAGCAAAAACTTTCGAGCAGTAAGTAACCCTCTGTTCCTTTCACTTGTATTCTAATTCATTAGGATTATGATCAAGATTGGTTGTGTAAATGCGCGTGGCTTGGGGTCCCCTTGGAAACAAGGGTACCTCTTAAATGACATAAAGTCACATAAGTTAGAAATCATAGCCATAAGTGAGACCAGACTCCACAATCCGCGGGCCCTAAAGACCATGTTTGGCGGACAGTGCAACATTTATTTTTCCCCATGTCTGCCAAGAATGGGCGCTAGTGGCACCGCGGTACTTTTTCGCAAGAGTCTGGATCTCAAAGTAAGGACAATATTCGTAGACCCGGAGGGTAGACTGGTTGTCCTGAATGTCGACGGCAGCAATGGGTGCGCTTTTCAATTCGTATCAGTCTACGCACCGCCCTTAACAGGTCGGGTGGATTTCTTTCAACGCCTAGAAGTATTCTTGGGAACGTCTCGTCCTTTACTCTTAGTGGGGGATTGGAATGCTACCTTGGACACGCATGTAGACTACGTGGGTAGAGATAGGAATAGACGGGGATGCAAATGCCTCAAAGACCTGCTCAGACGCTTTCAACTGTCTGACAGGTTCCGACTAGACCACACGAATGCGCCAACGTGGACATGGAGCAACCGCATCGGGTCGTCGAGATCGTATCTAGATAGGATACTGTGTAGGACAGTAGACAGAGATAGCATTGGATGTCCACAATTCCACATAGTCAGCTACACGGATCACAAACTTGTGACATGTACGCTAGACTTAGGTAAGACACTTAGGCAGGGTCTCGGATACTGGAAACTAAATGCGTCTTTCCCATCGAGACAGGTTTTCAGAGACCGAATTAGCTCACTAGTAAAGAGGGCTTTGACGGGAGCCATCATCAACAACAAATGGTGGTTTGCCCTCAAGAGAGCAGTAAAAGCAGAAGCGATTAGGTACAGCAAAGGACTAGCCATAGATAGAAATAGAGTAGAGGGTGAGCTAGTTAAGAAGCTAGAAGAGGCAATTAGAAGCGGCATCGCATCCGACGTTTTGGCGGCGAGGTTGGCCCTCGACCAACACTTCAACGCCAAACACGAAGGATGTGCTGTCAGAGCTAGGATGCGTGTTCTAAGGAACGAAGGTGTTGGAGCCGCGAGAGAGGCCCGGGTGGCAGAGACGCAACAGGGCAACAAAGCAACCATTCGGTCCCTGGTAGATGAACAGGGGCGCGAATTGCTCGAGCCAAATAAAATGTGTGAGGCCTTTCAACAGCATTTTGCGCGACTGTTCGGGACGAGTGGAGGGCAAGAACGTAGGGTGGACTTCAGTGCCTACCTACATAGCCTACCACGACTCTCGACGAGAGAGGTAGGGTGCTGCGAAGGTGCCATCACGGCGGCGGAAGTGCAGGACGCGATGGCAGAATGCTCGAGGGACAAATCACCGGGTTTGGATGGTCTACCCTACGAGCTTTACAATTGTATGCCAGACTTGTTTGGAGATCTCTTGGCGGCGGTGTACTGCAACTGGCAGCAAAACGGGAGCAGTCGTGGTTTTGTGAGCCGAGGAGCCGTAACACTGCTGAAGAAAGATCTAAACAAGGGAAATGTAATAGATAAATTTAGGCCCATCACTCTGCTTAATGCAGACTTGAAAATTTTGGCCAAGGTGCTAGCCAAGAGGTTGGCGCTTGTCATCGAGAAACTGGTCGACAAGGCGCAAACATGCGCCGTGCCTGGCCGGACCATCCATGACAACCTCCACCTGATGCGCTACATCATAGACAGGGTAGTTAACGAACCTGGCATGGGTGGGGCGCTGATCAATTTGGATCAATCGAAAGCTTTCGATAGGGTGGACCATCGATTGTTGGAGGCAGTCCTCAGAGCGGCTGGCTTCGGTCCCGTCTTCCGCGGCTGGATAGCCGCTTTGTACAGAGGCATCCGTTCGGTAATTCGCATGAATGGACATCTATCGAGACCCTTCGACATCGCACGTTCGGTCCGTCAGGGATGCCCCCTCTCGTCGCTCCTATACGTATTGACTCTCGAGCCATTATTGCGGAAGCTGGCAACTTTGACGGGCATCCCGCGAGAACTAGGATTCGGGACGAGCGTGTCTGCATACGCGGACGACGTCGCCGTCATAGTGTCTAGCCACGAGCACATCGAGCAGGTCGGCGAGACACTGAAAAACTACGAAGCGGTGACAGGAGCGAAAATCAACCGGGAAAAGTCAGTGGGCTTGCGACTAGGCACCTGGAGAAGCAAGCCCATGCCGTCCACCAGCGCCTCCGTCGTGGGACGCTGGACCGACGGCCCGGTTGAGTTGCTCGGGGTCTAGTTTGGTCCGGACCTCCAAGCGGAGAAGAACTGGAACGAGATAACGAGTAGGGTGGTCACTCTCGCCCGGCAATGGGCCGAGAGGAAACTGTCCCTAAAAGGTCGGGCGGAGGTGGCGAACACGTACATCGCGCCCGTCATCTACTACCGCCTGACCGTCATGCCTTGTCCCGACCCTACCATCACCAAACTAGAACGCATTCTCTTTCGCTTCTTGTGGAAAGGATGCGTCCCGACGGTCAGGCGATCCATTTGCTGTCAACACCCGTTAAAAGGAGGACTGGGCATGCCATGGTTGATGATGCGCAGACACGCGCTGAGACTGCGATATCTCAGGCTCTTCGTAGACGACGGTGAACATGTGTGGTCGCCGTTTGTGAGGCACGCTTTCCCGCAGCTCGTCTCCATGACCGAACTGCAGTCGTGGATCAAAAAGAGGCCAAGGAAGGGCGAATGGCACCGCGAGTGTCGCGTTGCTCTCAAGCAACTCTGCCGTCCTGGGTCGACCTTGAGTGACTTCATCACAACCAAAGCATTCTATAGGGGATTAGTGGAGGGGAGGTACGACGACGAGCTCGGGGCGAACCTGGACGTCGACGAGGAGTATCTGACCCGCCTGTTCGGGACGACTTTCGGGCCAGGGCCCATGGACAACTTCCAGAGATCCCTGGCCTGGCAGTGCTACCGAGAAGCGCTACCCCTTCGGGATAAGCTCTACAGACACGGCTTGAGAAACACGGGGCCGACCTGCCCGAGATGCGGTCAGAGCGACGAAACCGTTCTGCACGCACTCGTGCATTGTCCAACAATTTCCGACTTGTGGGCTTATGTCGAACAACTGCTGTCACGTGCGGGACGAGTGGGTTTATCAGCTGAGTCTATCGTCAATATTGTCACGCCTCCTTCCTTCAAACGGGACGGAAGAGCTATTTTCATCATCCTTGTGGCTATGGCGAAAGAATGTATCTGGTGGACGCGTCTGAAAGGATTGGAGACAAACACTTTCCTCTCTGGTCAATCTCTCATCAACTTCTTCAAGTACTCTCAAAGTGAGAGTAGAGAGGCAAGTTTTGTCTAGCGAATGTTTTAAAAAAAGATGGGTGAATGTAGCAAGGATGGCACGTATGAATGACGAAGCCACCTTGAGCATAATCCTATGAACCCAGAAATTGAAAACAGAGGGTTACCCACTTGCAAACAAATGTGGTAACATATAACAAT
>NC_042997.1:131756971-131759471 GCF_006345805.1 Octopus sinensis | reverse complement strand
AACATAGGACATCTGCATAGTTTTGATAGACATGTTTATTTTCAGGTGGAGGAGCAAGGAATAAATACACGAGTCACTAGATCCGTAAACTGCAGAATGTAATTTCGTATGCCGATGTTGGCACTGCATAAGGCTGACTTGACATTTTTGTTAAGCTTCCGAGTTAATAAATATATATGAAACATACATTTATGAGATACTAATACGGTTACCAGGTTGTTTGTGGTACTGGAATCTCTATATCTCGTATGAAATATTTGTTAAGCATTTAATTATGTTTGTCTCATACAACTGTGAAACGATAGTAAACGGGTATATAATCTGTTATAATGAGCTGCTATTTAATATCAACAGTAATTATTGTGTAAGGGTTACTCTTTTACACCTTTCAGTCATTTGACTGCGACCATGCTGGAGCACCGCCTTTTAGTCGTGAAAGTCGACCCCGTGACTTATTCTTTGTAAGCCTAGTACTTATTCTATCGGTCTCTTTTGCCGAACCGCTAAGTTACAGGGACGTAAACACATCACCATCGGTTGTCAAGCGATGTTGTGGGGAGACACAAAGACCCACAAACATATACATACATACATACATACATACATACATATATACATATATATATATATATATATATATATATATATATATATATATATATATGTATATATATATATATATATACATATACATATACTCATATACATATATACGACGGGCTTCTTTCCGTTTCCGTCTACCAAATCCACTCAGAAGGTTTTTGTCGGTCCTAGGCTATAGTTGAAGACACTTGCCCAAGGTATCACGCAGTGGGAATGAACCCGAAACCATGTGGTTGGTAAGCATGCTACTTACCACACAACCACTTATTAAATATACTCGACAGATATTGATCTTCCAGCATCTGCTTGGTATTTAGTTTGTTGCGCCAATGCCAAACATCTGACAATACATCTGCCAGAGTACACAAAACATTGTATCAGCCAATAACCACCATTTGTATCTATGGGTTCAAATACTGCTAATGAGGACCGGCGAATTGTTTAAATTCCGTGAGGTATAACATTAGAATGAAAAACAAACGTTATGGAGAGTAACCCAGTTTGGAGCACAAATTATAAGTAAATATCAAACAAGTTGTAGGAAAAAATAAGTTCGGCCTCATGCTTGACTAAACTTGGAAGATGTGACCAAACATGTTTTTGTAAATTCTCTGGCCTGGTTTTTTGACTTTAGAATGAATGGTATACTTACTTATATACACAGAGGAAATAGTCACAGTATACAACATACATATATATATATATATCTATATATATATATATATGTTGTGGTGTGTGTGTGTGTATGCATATATTTCTATATGTCGTGTATACAAACAGATGAGATAGTTACGGCATAAATGCTTTTAATGATAGTTCTGCTCGAGCGGAGCTTGTCCTAAATTACAGCGACAATCACAAAATCTTCGCTAACAAGGGATGCTTTATCGCATTCGCACAACCTGCTACAAATAGTAGCTAAATTCCCTACTAATCACGTCTGGCTATCTTAAATATAGATTGATATATTCTACAATGTATTTCCTAATTTCCTAATATACATAAATAGACTTTAAGTTGTTATGATCCCAGGACTCATTAGCCCGATATGAATGGCTTATATGTGACTAAAATTGCAACCCTCCCTTTCTGAATGGGAAGACGGCCCTGAGAATTCCTTTACATCTGACGGGTTTGGGGTAAGGTGAAATGACATGTTTCGCTCAAGAACACAATGGCCCAAGCATCACGAATCGTAAATATGCATTGTTCGTTCATCAGTCAATTGAATCAGCCGGAACGGGACATACGTGAGGAGTGAATCGGATCAACCTTACACAGTCATACATTTTCCAATTATACTAATTATAACGCACTCAGTAGAAAGATTAATAAACAAAATACCTCCTGGTGTAATTTCAAGATACAGAAAAATGCCCATTACATGCTCACTGCAAAATTATATAAGTATATAAGTGCTCAGACTTAGATAAGTTCCAAAACCACACTAAGTTTTATATTGGAGCTATAAACATTTTAAGCAAAATATACAGTGCCTTTAAAGTCGTTTAGAAACACACACACACCACACACACACACACACACACCACACACACACACACACACACAGACATAATAATTTGACTTCTCTGGCAGAACACATACAAAAGCTTAGGAAAAAAGAATACACCAGACGATATTCTTTGGTCCCTCATTGATTCTGATTCTCCATACCAGGGCCAAAATACGCCGCATTGGTATGTTTGAAGGAACCTATGCATATACTGTCCCATAACCTAGCACAGCTTTTAAATAAGCATCACGTGGCATTCTCCCATTCCGTTCATAAATTCTTTAAAACTTCCAAATTTTACCACAAATCTAGGTGCAGCAGGTCAACTAACCGTACATAGCTACCTACCAGTTTATTTTCTATGATATATAGTTCAGATATGGT
>NC_042997.1:131734471-131751971 GCF_006345805.1 Octopus sinensis | reverse complement strand
CTCGGCGGAATTTAAATTTAGAACGTAAGGATTGACGAAATGCTACCAATCATTTTGTTTGGTGTGCTAATGAATCTGCCCGATCGCTTTATGATAAATATTCTTTCCTACTCTACCTATAAGGCCCAACATTTTGGGGAGAGGGCCAGTCGATTAGGTCGGCTTAATTTATCGATCCCGAAAGGATGAAAGGCAAAGTCGATCTCGGCGGAATTTGAACTCAGAACGTAAAGACAAACGAAATCGAACTAATCATTTTGTCTGGCTCGCTAATGATTCTAACTGATCGTTTTATTACTCTTACTCTTTTACACGTTTCAGGCAGTTGACTGTGGCCATGCTGGAACACTGCCTTTCGTCGAGCAAATCGACCCCAGGACTTATTCTTTGCAAGCCTAGTACTTATTGTATCGCTCTCTTTGCCGAATCGCTAAGTTACGGGAACGTAAGCACACCAGCATCGGTTGTCAAGCGGTGTGGGGGGGACAAACACAGACACACAAACACATATATATATATATACGACGAGCTTCTTTTAGTTTCCGTCTACCAAATCCACTTACAAGGGTTTGGTCGGCCCGAGGCTATAGTAGAAAACACTTACCCAAGGTGCTACGCAGTGGGACTGAACCCGGAACCATGTGATTCGTAAGCTAGCTACTTACTACACTGCCACTCCTACGCCTATTGATAATAATGGTTTAAAATTTTGGAATAAAACCAGCAATTTCAGGAAGGGGATAAATCGATTACATTTCTCATAGTACTTTTCGACTAAAGCGGAATTTGAACTCACAACATGAATGCAGACGAAATGCTGCTAAACATTTGCTCAGCGTGCTAATGATTCTACCAGCTCGCCGCTTTAATGGAAATAATACTCTTTTACTTGTTTCAGTCATTTGACTGCGGCCATGCTGGAGCACCGCCTTTAGTCGAGCGACTCGACCACAGGACTTATTCTTTTTGTAAGCCCAGTACTTATTCTATCGGTCTCTTTTTGCCGAACCGCTAAGTGACGGGGACGTAAACACACCAGCATCGGTTGTCAAGCAATGCTAGGGGAACAAACAAAGACACACAAACACACACACATACATATATATATATATATATACATATATACGACAGGCTTCTTTCAGTTTCCGTCTACCAAATCCACTCACAAGGCATTGGTCGGCCCGGGGCTATTGCAGTGGGACTGAACCTGGAACCATATGGTTGGTTAGCAAGCTACTTACCACACAGCCACTCCTATTATATAATTATTATATACACACTTCATATTCGTACACACAAGCACACAGACATATTTGCTGAGCATCCTGAGAGTAGTTCTACTGTGCTTGTAAGGGATTTTTTGCTGCTGTTATATACGCTCTCACTTTGTTCCGGTTGCTTTATATAAAACTCCTGGTGAAATTTACAATATGGTTTGAAAGAAACCCATCTTATTGTAAATCGGCTGATAATTCGGGAATGTTGCAAAAATTAGATGTTTCGAATGTTTTCTGGGATATAAATGTCTATTAGGCCACTCTACTGTGAAGGATATAACACCTGTAACCAGCAGCGTGTAATCATTGACCTGTTGCCTCCCACTAAATCATGGTGTTACTACTATAACCACATACATTGTCAGCTCCAGAAAATATTATTCAATCGTAAATTTAAATAACATATCTGTACGGAATACATGCGAACCTAAGGCATGTTGTAGTAAGATCCCCATCAAATTTTCTACCTAGTGCAAACTTAAGGAACCTTACATGTTATTTGGATCAGAAGAGAAAAATATTGCGTACACTTATAGAAGTAAGTTGCTCTGTAGATGTGAACATCTCCTCCAAAAGTAACGACAAAAAAATTAGTTATTATGAAAGACTGGCTCGAAAACTGCATCTCATGTATCCTGGTTATAAATTTACATTCATACCAATAAGCCTGTGTACACTTAGTTCTATTATTAAATATTTCAGTGACGACCTGGAAAATCTAGGGTTTTTGAGCAAAGAATGAGAGTGGATAGCTGGCACATATTTTTACAGATATAACTCGTATGTGGAACAGTAAGAATACGTAAGTGTTATGGTTCCATTTGCCACAATTATCGTTATTAAGGTTCGATAAAACACAATTATTAACTTCTAGGAATAATAAAAAATATGATCCGTTGTCACATCTCTGTATTTTTTATAGCTTCATCAAAATGCTACACGGAGGTCACCTTCTGGATCCTTGTTACGATCATCTTTATCCCTTCGGCACCAACCAGAAAACTATATGTGTGAGTGTGTGTGTCTGTGTGTGTGTGTGTATGTGTGTGTGCGTGCATATGTGCATGTATATATATATATATATATATATATATATATATACATACACACACACACACACATATATATATATATATATATATATATATATATATATTCTTGCCCGAAGATCGCAGCGGCGTGAAACTGGATCGCGAGTGAAACTTTCACTTCAATAAACAGATATATATATATATATATGCACATATACATACATTAGTTCTGTTTATTGAAGGTGAAAGTTCGGCTTGCGATCCAGTTTCACGCCGCTGCAATCTTCAGGAAGGAATTTAAACACGCACGTACACAAACGTGCGCTCACGTGTACACACGGACATAAGGCATACAAACAATCTTCTTATGCACATACACATATATATCATACATATAATACACACCACCAGACATTTTGTGAATGTTATATGAATGTTAGATGCAATAAAATTAAAAGTTTTCTTACCTCCAAATTGGGGTCTAAGTCGTATATCATATCCCTTAAGCAACGCTTTAATCGTATTCGTTGCGTTATCGAAGCGGGATGAAGTGCCATAGCTTCTGCAAAGAGAAAGATCGATACATGAATATAGACATACACCATTATTATTATACTCATGCATAAAAATATAATTATGTACACACATATCATTTGAATGTGATATGCATGCTCGCTCCGCCACGAAACACATAAGTAGGTCAGATATAAATATAGTAGTCGGAGTTCTTTTTTTGACACTGCAAACGAGAAGGTCATTTAAGCCGGTTGTAGTAGTGCTCATACCATTCAAGTCTGTTGTAGTAGTACGCATACCATGTGAAGATGCGTGGCTTAGTGGCTAGGACATTCATGAGTTCGATTCCCGGCGACGCGTTGTGTCCTTGAGCGAGACACTTTATTTCACGCTGCTCCAGTCCACTCAGCTGGCAAAAATGAGTTGCACCTGTATTTCAAAGGGCCGGCCTTGTCACACTTTGTGTCACGCTGAATTGCCCTGAGAACTACGTTAGGGGTACGCATTTCTGTGGATTGCTCAGTCACTTTCACGTTAATTTTACGTGCAGGCTGTTCCGTTGATCGTATCAGCCGTTACCCTCGTCGTCGTAACCGACTGAGTGCTCCTAGTATTCATACCAAGATTTGGTTTATTCGATTGAACGCTAGATGAATTACGGACGTGAAGTTTTTTGGGGATTGCACCTAGAAAGTTACCCTCCTAGGCACAAGTCCGGGCAAGGTTGTTTATGGAGGACCAGCAGTTACCCATGCATACCAGCCACCCCTCTACACGCCACCAGCGTTATCCAAGGGAAAGGTAAAGGCCGGTACAGCTTGGCACCAGTGACATTGCAACTCATTTCTACAGCTGAGTGAACTGGAGCAACGTGAAATGAAGTGTCTTGCTCAAGAACACAACACGCAGCCGGGATTCGAACTCACAATCTCACGATCGTAAGATCGACGCTCTAACCACTGAGCGATGCGCCTTCACGGACGTGAATAATACTCAGAATCTAGTAAGTAACTCGAAGAAATCCTACATGACTGATGATGATAACCATTTTTACTGAAAATAAAGCACAACATCATATGTCTAATTTTATTCTTAAAAGCCTCTGAATTCCCCGCCATACTTTATTGAACACCTCTGGCAGACGTGAATCCATGTATGATGACTTAACTCTGTGTATGTCATGAACACAGTTTCATGAGAAGTAGAAAGCGCCGACTTGGAATGTATTCTCTCGCTGATGATCAGAGGAAGACACCCAACAAATTTTCATAATATAAATTCAGAAGATATGCATTAAAAGCGGGGTAAGACAAGGTAACTAATGTCGGTTTTGGTCAAACGGCCCATAAATTAACCTCACGTTTGCAATCCCGCAACAGGAAATATCTACAACATGTGATGCAGAATAAAATAGGGATCTATGTAAAAAGCAAACAAAAACTAATTGTAATAGCCTGTGTGCACTCTGGATTAATACTGAAGATATGATCCACATCATAAGCAGTTCTCTGGAAATGTCATCACGATGGTAACTGCTTATAAGTTATACGGATATGCCAATAGCCCTATTCAAAACAATTGTTGGAGAGTATAATTAGGAATATCAATAAATATAAACGTACAGAGATGGTGAAGTCGGTGAAAACATAGGAAATACATCGGGAAAATTCCAACAAATAATGTATAATGATCCGTGAGACAAAAAGTGTTTACAGTACTAGAAATTGATTGACCAGCAGACGATAACACAAACATTTAAGATTAAAGGGACAATAAATATTTATCACGCACTAGTGAAGAATTAACTGATAAGGCAACAAAACTATAAGTCTAGATTATGTGTAGGGTTATTAGAATGCTTGTTTGTCTAACAAAGTGTATCCAGATCGTTTTTGGAAAATGAAATTTATTAAACCAGAAACAAATGAGCTAGATGGTATACTGTAACTGTAAAAATATGTACAATCTTCCACACGTTTAACGTGTAGTATGTGCCCCTGCGCATGACTGTCCATAGAATTTGGAGATAACTGCAAGTATTCTTTTGATGATTTCACATCGCAGTCTTCGACGTTTACCTCGAAAGGCCATATAAATGTAGCTCTGTCTTTATCTCCCAATACACACATACATATATACATTCATACATACATACATTCATACATACATACACACATGCACACACACATATATATGTGTATATGTATGTATATATATATATATATGTATGTATGCATATGTATATATATATATATATATATATATATATATATATATATATATATATATATATATATATATATATATATATATATACTGAGAATTTACAAAATAAAAATAAAAGAAGAAGACTGGTGTGCTAACAACAAGCAGTTGTATTAGTTTAACGCTCGGGAAGTGAGAAAGTTTTTTACGGGCTAAACACAGAGAAGACAAACAAGGACAGACACTGGGATTAAATCGATTACATCGATCCCAGTGCGTAACTGGTACTTAATTGATCGACCCCGAAAAGATGAAAGGCAAAGTCGACCTCGGCGGAATTTGAACTCAGAACGTAACGGCTGACGAAATACGGCTACGCATTTCGCCCGGCGTGCTAACGTTTCTGCCAGCTCGCCGCCTGTTACTTGTACATAAATCCTTATATTCATATTAAATATTTAATTTATACCTTAATATTAATACGATATTTATTAAGATACCTATTGATATTGTAATTGTGTTTACCTCAGTTTGATCGTTCATTTCTTTTCTCATTCCTGTGCAGTAATTTCGATGACGTAATATTGTACCATGGTATTTAGTGAGCAGTTTTAACTCGTCATCATTTCGAGCTTTCAACACTTTAACACGCACGCACAAATATATAAATATATATTTATATATAAATATATAAAGCGTAACGGTTTTTTAAAATACATGTGCTGCTAAAATACACATATCTGAGCCTATCAAGGGCCAGCCAACACTTTGGAATGTAGATCCTTTCGAACAAATTCTTTCCCCTGACGAAATACCGAATCTATGATATTCGATATGAAAATTTAAATTATTTAAATTTAAGTTTATTCCTAAAATTGAATTAATTGGGTATGAAAACAGCTGTAGGTGTAAAGAATTTGATGTTATACTAAATGGAATTTGTTCAAATAAATTTGTTTGTATATTAATATCTCTATTTTCTTTTTTTCTCATACAAGAATATTTATACACACAAATCCATCTATATGGAACTGATTTCTTTGAGTTTTCACTGAAACACTGTATATAACCTGGGAAATTTGATGGTAACATCCCTTTAAGAGGGTTTGATATCCTTGATGTAATTATATATATATACATTCACACGTATACTTACATGAACCTGTTCGAAGTCCTGTGGGTACCTTCCAACACCTAATGACAAAATGCTAATGCTACATATTAGGGTGCGCAGAAGAGAGAAACACTTTTAGTATTTGCTATGTGGAACTGTATTCGTATAATATTCCAATAACTAAAAGAATATTAGAGCTAGCCGCAACGTTCTCACGATACGTAAGAATTGCATTTGGTCAGGATAGCAGTTCAAATATGACAGCCGGAGTGTTGATCACGAATATAAACACATATACACTAACACGCACTCGCATGATAATATGCAGGCACACTCGCGCACACACACATACATACACAAGCTAAAAATGCTCAATTTCCTTTATGCAGAACTCTATATAGATTCTAGGCTTTCTACTCATTACGAACTTAGGTTGTAGGTAGTGATTTTCTTCATTACTTCAGGGTGTGACGAGCCTGCCTGACACGAGACCCGGGCTCAGCTGGCTCCGGCTAACAGTATCCGGTGTGGGCCCCTAACCAGGGTCAGGGTTACGGAAAGGAGACAACCTTCAAAGAAATCCGGAGTGGAGCCCCGTAGGCGGTTTAGTGTTCGACTCGACACTCTTCCGGCAGCTCCTGCAACCAAGCTGGTGCCAAATGTAATGCTCTGCACTCCTTTGGACTACGTCAGCAGGGTCGAGAGGGGAATCCTGACGATTGGGCTACCCAGGATTTTCTTATATCTACCACAGGCCTGTGCAATACTGGAGAGGAAACTGGAAAGGACATGGAATGTAAAAGCCAGACTGGATTAGTTTAAGCGCAACTCCATTGTCTCCCGACACAAAAGAATACTGACATATCATTACGAACTAAATGTGATTCGTTATAATACAGTCGACTGGTACCGATAATCCAAGTAATTCAACTGTTTCTGGAAGATAAGATGAGTTGGTGTGTATTTTCGCCCGGTAAAATAAACGACAGAGATGAAGATGAATGCAGCAATAATGATAATATCGGTATTAAATTTTGGCAGAAGGCCAACAATTTCAGGGGAGAAGGTAAATCGATTACAGCAGCACTAGGGCTCAGCAGCTACTTGTTTTATCGACTCTGAAAGATTGAAAGATGAAGTCAACCTCGGTAGCATTTAAACTCAGAACAAAGATGGACGAAATGCCGTTAACCATTTTGCCTTTTGTGGTCACGATTCTGCAAGCTCGCTGCCCTTAATAATGATAATGTTAACAATATTGAGAATAGTGCTAAAATTATCAAAATAATACGTGCAGCATAAATGTTTAATCATATTGATTATATTGTAATGGGGAAGAAAAAATATTACTAATAAAACGATATTGTACATCTCTCTACGAATTATTTCACATTATATCCCTATGAAAATGAATCTAAGTGTAAGGAAAGAGAAAATGTTCTACTCAATGGCCATTGCAAACGTAATAATAGAGTTTATAAATGTATTGTTAAAACCCATAATTCCAAATTCTACATTGGTTCCACCTGTAAAATTAAAGATATTGCACACATTATCATCCATTTTGTAAAAATGCCCTAAAGAGCTGTACTGCTCTTGTTGAACACATTTTCAAATTGAAAGGTGAAAATGTTCCTTAGAATTTAGAAGGTCGATATTGAAATTTGCAAATTCTTATTAGGGTGGTAAAAAAGATGCGTCAGTTCTGTATGTAAGAATTTAAAATATTACTATGCGTTACCAACGTTCTTTACTTAATTCCACACATGAAACGATTATAACTGTGATCATTTGAACTCTTTTCATTTTGCTAAATACACAAATAGCGTAAGGATAAAAAAAAAAAATTATATCCAACGTGAGAAAGGCGGCGAGCTGGCAGGAACGTTAGCACGCCGGACGAAATGCTTTGCGGTATTTCGTCCGCCGCTGCGTTCTGAGTTCAAATTCCGCCGAGGTAGACTTTGCCTTTCATCCTTTCGGCGTCGATAAATTAAGTACCAGTTACGCACTGCGGTCGATGTAATCGATTTTATCCGTTTGTCTGTCCTTGTTTGTCCTCTCTGTGTTTAACCCCTTGTGGGTAGTAAAGAAATATATATACGAAGTGGGGTTGAAAAGTTCATAGCTTTAAGGATATCGCACGAGTCCAGACAGAATACGAACCATATCAATTCTTTTACTTATCAACATTCTTCTTTTAGAAGAATCGAGGTGATGAGTTCAAATACCATACTTTGATATCATATGGCATTATGACAATATAATGATAGTGAAAGATCGACAATTACATATTCTAATAGGTTCTTAGGTCAACGTTAAGATGATATTGGTGCACTGCTTGCGTGTACCTTAATAAGATTAGAGAAAATAGCATCTTTCTTCATTGTAGTGGTTTACTATTTTTGCCTGAGATCCGTTCACGGAACGCAACTCTAGAACTTGCCATTTCACTTTTAACATGAAACCAGTTTTATCTGTTGTTTGCTAACGCTACAGTTTAGCGAGTTATGTTCACGCAGCAGCTAATGATAGAGTGAGTGAAAGGTGGGCAGAGGGGAAAACAGAGAGAAAGAGAGACAAAGAGATAGATAGATAGATAGATAGATAGATAGATAGATAGATAGATAGATAGATAGATAGATAGAGAGATAAACTGACAGAGTAAGAGAGTGCGTGAAATATGTTATTTATACGGAAGAAAGGCCGGTAATTGACATATGACCTTTTAAGCTACACACACAGATATGTGTGAGTATGCAATTTTTTGCATACATACATATATATATATATATATGTATACAAAAAATTGCATATATAGAGTGTATATATATGTATATATGTATATATATATATATATATATATATATATATATATATATATTAATATATATATATATATTAATATATATATATGTATATTTATATCTATATAACTATATACATACATAGATATAGATATATGTGTGTATGTATATATATATATAAATACATATATATATATATATATATATATATATACATATATATATATGTGTGTGTGTGTGTGTGCGTGTGTGTGCGTGTGTGTGAATGTATGTGTATACGATTGGGAATCTACTCGCAATTATTTTTCATATACTGAATGCATTATACAAAATGTTATCACACTACATATACAGCTGCGTATATATATCCAGACTTGGCGGTATTCAAAGTAACAAAAACTATAAGAGAAGATGCACAATACAGAAAGAAAGAGAATGCTGAGCTGGAAAGATGCAAATTTGGTACATTATAAATAAAATACTGATTACCTTACATAACTTGTACCAATCGATACTATTTCGGTAACAACACATATCTCTGCAGTTTTGATCATTAGTTTTCTTCTATTTTCAAAGGGCAATCTTTCTCGAAATATTATTGAATCAGTAAACAACCTATGTAAGGTGATGTAGTATCTTTTCTATTTGTTTTAATTCATTGATATCATACTACATATGTTGTTTAATTTCTAAATAGCATTGCTCAAAGGTTTTTCCCATCATTTATATAGTATAATTGCCATGCAAAGCTTAAAAAGAATACGGGAAATTTAACCATCTGGTCGTTATGCTCTTTCGTATGGAATTGTCTGTTAGCATAATTTTAGGAACACAAAGTTTTGCATTATAGCATTAAAGCAACACTCGTGCAATTAAGCAAATAAGTTTTTATACACTTGAAGAAACACCTTAAGGAAGAATCACCTCAAAGCAGCAAGGAAATGTCACTTGTTATGCCATATATCCTCTACGCTATAAAAATGAATTGTTTCTAACATCAGAGTGTCCCCGGATTCAAATTTTGCTCAAAGATAGATATGAATTAGATGTAGATGACAGTATAAGTAAATAAAATATTCAACGAGTGTAGATACTTTCGAATTTCTTTATCTTATTTCATGGTATGACACTTTTGTCTCGCCTGGCCCCCGTGCCGGTGGCACGTAAAAAGCACCATCCGATCATGGCCGTTGCCAGCCTTGCCTTGCCCCCGTGACGGTGGCACGTAAAAAGCACCATCCGTCCGTGGCCGTTTGCCAGCTCCGTCTGGCACCTGTGCAGGTGGCACGTAAAAAGCACCCACTACACTCACGGAGTGGTTGGCGTTAGGAAGGGCATCCAGCCGTAGAAACATTGCCAGATCAGACTGGGCCTGATGCAGCCTTCTGGCTTCACAGACCCCAGTTGAACCGTCCAATCCATGCTAGCATGGAAAGCGGACGCTAACCGATGATGATGATGATGATGATGATTTGTGTGGTTGTGTCTATGTTTGACCCCTATCACCGCATGACAACCGGTGTTGGTGTGTTTATGTCACCGTACCTTAGCAATTCTGCAAAATAGACTGATAGAATGAGTACTAGGCTTAAGAAAAGACCCTGAATGATTCATTCGAATAAAACCCTTCAAGGCCGCAGCCAAATGACTTAAACAAGTAAAAGAGAAAAAGAAAAGGGAAGAATAATCTGAAATTACTATTATATGATGAAGGCTGTGAAACGGCTTCCATGTCAGGTAGTTAAATAGATGTTTTCACATTTCATACCATCCGTCTTTTTATGGTTTCATGCACACACATGTACACACATACACACACATACACGCACATACACATGCACACATACACACACAATACCAGGGCGTCTTAGCCGAAATATTAACTTATTAGGATCTTGTCGCATTGACCGGCAGATTTTTAAAATAATTTCTTGCATTTCGGCAATTTCAACCAATCAATGACGTCTATTAAGGTGAATCCAATTCGTCCGTATCGTTGTCAACAACAATTATTTCCGGCGATTTGTTGAAATTCCCGAAATGCAAGAAATTAAAGAACAAATAGCTTACAAACTACAGAATTTTCTCAAGAAACTCAAGAGAAAAAGATGTTTTATGTAACACATTCTACCAGTATACGAAGTTTTAAAGTGTTTACTTACAAAGAAATCATTTTAAAAATCTGCCGGTCAAAGCGAAAAGATCCACTTATTATGCCATTTCTCTTACGTTCGATGCAATCGACTTCTGAATGAGCACACCAATCAAGGAAAAGGCAGAGAGATGCTCATGGGAGATATTTCACTCCACAGTAAATATAACCAGTGCCTTCCGAAACTCAAAATCACAAACAAACATAGGAATGGTCTATGATGTGTCCGGTGGTTCATCCTTAATTTTCGCTGAGTTGTATTTTTTTTAAATGAGGACATAAAGAAAAATCTCGTTCCTGTTATTCACACAGTTCTTAAGATTTTTAAAAGATACGGTTTTTCAAGCGGGCATACGGAACATCGTTTTGACCCGTTAATATAGGGTTTGGTCTTAGAAAGGATCTCCCAGTTGATATCGTAGCTGACGTTCTCGCCCTTAAGTTTCGAGATTAAAACCTGAGGGTCTTCGCATACTTCTTCGCGGAGTGTCTCGAAGTTAACATATGGATATTGTCTTGCATTACAATTTTTGCGTATTGATTCAGTATAAAGATTGGTCTCTGTCCAGTCATTACCATAGTTTGCGGATACTTGGCTTCGTAAACAATGGAAGAAATATCGCATGCCTGTCCAAGAGGACAGTTAAATTTATCTCTGCATGTGCATTAAGGGCAGGTTGTGAGCGTTTCTTTTTTATTGATGTAGAGCTTTACATTAAGGGGCGTAGGCGTGTATATAGGATTTTAAACCGTATACCTATTTAATATCTTGCTACATCTATGGTTGCAGGGAAAGTTGCATGCATTAATCTGGACACTTAAGGAGGAGAACGTCAGTTGCGACAGGAAATATATCAATTCATACACACATATATGCATAGATATATACGTACACACGCATACACATATGTATGTATGTATGTATTTATGTATCTATTTATCTATATGTGTGTGCGTGTTTGTGTGTGTGTGTGTCTGTGTGTGTGTGCGTGCGTGTCTGTTTACGCGTAATCGTATCCACATTTGCAGATGCTAAAAGAGAAAATGAATATTCGATGCAGAAAGTTGCGATTGCTAATCCGAATTTCAATGGACATGCATATACATAATTATCATTTTAAATTACATTGAATCATAATAAAACGTTTTAACGAGAATCAGTAATTTGATTGCTTGTCATAGTATTATAAAGTTAGTGTTGATCTATTGGGTAAAATATAAAACAATTACAAACAGAAAATGGCGATTAGAAAAACATTCACAAATAAAAACAAATAAAACGAAAGAGTAATAAATATGGCGCAAAAGTATAATGTGCTGACGAAACAAAAAAGAAAAACACAAATAATATATGTAAATTGTGAAATACGAACTGCGAAAGTTATTGTCATTGCACGATTTATGGGCCAGTGGAAATAAATAAGATTTTGATTCATAATTTACTGTGAATATTTCATAATTTTTAACTAAGTGTTATGGTAAACGTAAAATAACATAAAATAAAATCTGACAATTTAATAACATTGTTTCCGTTATAAAAAGATGTCAAGATTTTATTTCAGCCATATTATTTGTTGCCTCCATATTTGTTGTCATGTCCATATATATATATATACGAATATCTATCCATCTATCTATCTATCTATCTATCTATCTATCTATCTATCTATCTATCTATCTATCTATCTATCTATCTATCTATCTATCTATCTATCTATCTATATATCTATCTATCTATCTATCTATCTATCTATCTATCTATATGTATATATTATGACATCACTTGATATTGTGTGGACTAAGACCGCTGGTATTTATAGAGTGCTAAACATTTTTGATATGCAAATTAGGACCTCCTTCATAGGGTAGCTGCTGCATTTGTTGAGTACATAGACACTTTGGCTGCTTGTTTCTCTGGGGATTATCAAAGTGATGTGAACGCCTCTGATGAGAACCCAATAAGGTCCGAAAATTTATTAAGGTTGCCCATCGGTGTTTTATTCAGTCTGCGGAGAAATGGCTAAAATTTGCCATATATATTATACCATATATATATATATATATATATATATATATATATATGTGTTTATAATTATACCATATATATATATATATATATATATATATATACATATAATAAATAAAAGCGCCCTTTTAAAGCCTAGCCAGGATCATGTGTCCGGTTTCCTGGTTTCTATGGCGTATGTGTTCCCCAGCTGGACGGGACGCCAGTCCATCGCAGCGTTTTCATTTTTGCCAGCTGAGTGGACTGGAGCAACGTGAAATGAAGTGTTTTGCTCAAGAACACAACGCGTCATCCGGTCTAGGAATTGAAACCACAATCTTACGATCATGATGCTGACATCCTAACCACTAAGCCACGCACCTCCACACAGACACACACATCAGAACCATGAAGAATTTGTACCGGCTTTTTGCAGTTTTGCATTTTTTAAAACATTTGTTTGCAATTTTCTGATTATACAGGCATAGACCTGCTCAAATGCTTCGATAAATTAAGATTGGTATTTTTTTCACCGTTGTTACAATAATCAGAAATGGAACTGTCAAGCAATTTTGCTATTCAACTTCACAAAAAGGACGTAAAACAGTTGAAGCTGCTCGCAATATCAACGAAACGTTTGGTGAGGAAATGACCAGTGAGTGGTCAGCTCGAAAATGTTTACAGTGGAAACCCTTGTCTTGAAAATCGTGAGCGTAATGGGCGCCTATCTGTCATCGATAACGGTCAATTACAGACCTTCATTGAGAAAGACCCACGTAAAACCACTCGAGAACAGGAAAAAAAAATCTTCAAGTTAGCCAGTAAACGGCTTGCAATCATTTGCATGCGATCGGAAAATCAAAAAGGTCGACAAATGGGTACCACACGATTTGAATGAAACTTAGAAAATGCGCAGATTTTCTGTAAAAAGACCGATCGATTTCTCGACTGTATTGTAACTTGGGATGAAAAGTGGATTCTGTACAATAATAAAACACGTCCTTCGCAGTGGTTGGACCAAAATGAAGCACCGGAAACCTTCGCTAAGCATGAGCTCTTTAAAAAGAAGGTTATAGTGATTGTTTGGTGGTGTACTGCTGGACTCATCCACTATAACGTTTTAAAAACCCGGAAAAACCATTACTACAGAAACATATGGTCACGAAATTATTGCGAGAATAAACGACGAAGTGCTGCTCCTTCGTCCCAGACTGGTCAACAGATGAGGGCCAATCATTCCTCATGACATAGCTCGACCACGCATTTCACTAATGACGGTCCAGAATTTGAAGGAACTTGACTATAAAGTTCATTCTCACCCAGGTTATTTCCCAGACCTTTCTTCTACCGGTTACCATCTTTTCAAGAAACTTGATGGTTTCTGCGAGAGAAGGAGTTCATAAATCAAACCGATGCTGAAAGTGCGTTTAAAGTGTTCATCAGCTCCAAGACTCCAGATTTTTATTTTACTGGAATAAACAAACTTGGGAATAAACAAACTCGTTGGGAAAATGGGATGATTATAACGGTACTTATTTAATGATTAAAATTTCCGCGTTGTTGAAATATATTGTGACCGATTTATGTTTCAAAACGTTGCTCACTTTGTGATATACATATACGCATACGTACATACATACATACATACATAAATACATACATACATACATACATACACACACACACACACACACACACACACACACACACACACACACACACATATATATATATATATATATATATATGTAAATTTAAAATTAAGGATAAAATCTTTACAAGAAATTATCAGTAGTCAGCGTGAAAAACTCGTAAGAGAAAAATTTTTCCACATTTTTAAATGACTTTCTTTGAAGTTTTGCATTCGGTACAATTTGTTTATTTTAGTGGTTTTGACTGCAAGAGTCCCTCCTAGCGTGCGGTACCTATGAATAACAGTACCCTCTATATAATATAAATTTATATATATATATATATATTTATATAATATATATATATACATATACGGGCGCAGGAGGACTGTGTGGTAACTGGCTTGCATCCCACCCTCACAGTTCCGGGTTCAGTCCAACTGCGTAGCACCTTGTTTTGGTCTTATTCTATAGCCTCGGCCCGCCCAAAGCTTTTTGAGTGGATTAGTAGACGGAAACTGAAAGAAGCCTGTCACATATATAATTCCTGGGGTCGATTCGTTCGACTAAAACCGGTGCTCCAGCATGATCGCACTCAAATGATTGAAACAAATAAAAGAATATAAGAATATGCTGTATATATAAAGGTGCTGGGGCACCGCTTTGAAGAGTTCTTTGTCGAATGAATTGACATCAATCGGTCTCTTTTGCCTAACGGGGACGTAAACAAACCAACAGCGGTAGTCAATTTATGGAGGTAAAAACACAGAGAGCAAGACACACCACACAAAGACAACAAGACACATCCACCATCGCCCACGCACACATACATATACACATACTATATGTATATATAAAACATAAATATATTATATATGTATATATATATACATATATATATAAAATATCTATATATATATATATATATATATATATATACACATATATATATATATATAAATATGTATCTATATACATATATGTATATAAATATAATATATATATGTATATATATATTATATATATATATATATATATATGTATATATATATATATATATATATATATTATATATGTATATATATATACACATATGTATATAAATATGTATATAATATATGTATAAATATACATATATATATATATAATATTATATATATATAATATATGGCCGATTTGCTAAACGAAACGATTGACCCGCAAGTCATCAGGGTCACACAGCAGGAAGCACCACCCCTTCCTTTCCTTGCCCCAGCAGCTCAATCATCATCATTGTCAACACCATCTCCTCTGCTTACTACTACTAGTACTACTCCAACTATGTATCGACAAACATCTTTGTCTTGGAATCGACCTCCTCAATCATTACCACTGTCAACATCTCTTCTACCTACTACTACTACTACAACTACTACTACTAATGCTATCTCAAGGAATTTACCTCCTACAGGTCACAAAGGTCGCCAAAACTTCAACAAACTATCATCTACACCTTTCACAACTCACACACACACACGCACCTACACACCCACTCGAAACCCCATCATTTGCCGATATTCTCTTCGCCATAGACTGTGCACTGATAGAGACTGCAAATTCACCCATTTACCTGGAAACAAAACGCTCTATCCCCACAAACTACAACAGCAACCACCATAATACAACACCACCACAACCACCAATATCTCAAACAAGGAATCCCCAAATCTGCCGCTATTCCCAGCGAGACAGATTGTGTCTGCACAGGGATTGCCCCTTTACTATCTCCCGGGGACTCGTCGGACATTTAAAGATAACCACTCACATAAAAATAGCCGCGGCCACAGTCACCTGCGGTTCCCTAGGACAGGAAACCACCTCTTCTTCCTCTTTTTTAGCTATAATGATCTAGCAAAAGAACTGGAAAAAAACATCCGAGCTATCACCCACCACCATCCACCACAAATACCCACTGCACATGCCATTAAAAAGCAATCAAATAAACAAATCACCAAAACAATTAAAACCATCCACTCTCGCCTCAACATTTCTGCTTAATGCCCAAGGCATCAGCCCTTCCACCAATACACAAAAATGGAAGATAAGATTCCTGGAGGACTGGGCGAGGCCCATCCAAACCACATCCCTTTCTTCGTCCTCACTGAAACCCATCTTAGTGACCTCCACTTGGAAGCCGAGGTGAAAGTTAAAAATTTCAAAACCATTCGTGCTGATCGTGCTGGCAGAAGAACGGTGGGGACTGCCATTTATGTCCATGATTCATTCTCAACAGAAGCCATGAACATATTTTCGAATGGATACTGCGAAGCAGTCGCTGTATTCAGTCAAACCAACAACTTAACAGTAGTTGGGCTCTACAGACCACCCCAAACGCCCCTACCATGCTTCAAGAATGCCTCAACAGCATAAAGTGTTTCATTCAGCAGTGTCAACCTGACAACATTTTAATGATGGGAGACTTCAACCTTCAACCTTCACAGTCTGCCGCCAGGTTCTTCTCTCTCAACCCCTGACAGGGAGGCAGTGGAATCGCTTCTTGACTTCATGGATGACTTCTTCTTGTCCCAACTGGTACTCGAACCAACGAGATGTCACAAAAACGTCTAGACTTATTTTCAGCAATCACACTGATACTATCCACAATATTGCAGTGGAGAAAACCCTACTCTCCGACCATGACATGGTTCTCTGTGATCTGAGATTTCACTGGCCAAAATGCAAAACAAATGTCATCTTCTGTTCATCCATTTGACACTATGGAT